>NC_056745.1:586125246-586242746 GCF_019279795.1 Protopterus annectens | reverse complement strand
AATATCAATAAATCTGGAAAAATTAAAATTGAAAACTTACTCAATAAACCCCAAAACTTATACAGGTTGGCTATTAGATCTAAGAAAAACATAAATACTAATCATATTAAAGAAATAATTTCCAAACAAGGTGATAAAAATAAAAAGTGACTGATTCAAAATGCATGCTAGAATGCTTTAGGAAATATAAAGAAATGAATAGCAAAGAGACACTTAGAAATCAACAATATAACCAGTGACTTTTTGAAAGGCAATATAGGGATGGTGCAGTGGTGCAGTGGTAGCATTGTCGCCTCACAGCAAGAGGTTCTCTGGTTCAATTCACGGCTGGGGTGCCTCCTGTGTGGAGTCTGCATGTCCTCCCTGCATTCTTGTAGATTTCCTCCAGGTGCTCCAGTTTCTTCCCACATTACAAAACATGTATCTGGAGCATTTCTCCCCAGTCCTCCACTGAAGACTGGCTTCAATCCAAGTTGGACTTTCCCGGTTAATAAATGTTAAATAAAATAAGATTTAAATTAACCAAAGAACACATATCCAAAATTGATAAGTCATTCTTTTTTAAGGAGTTAAACTATCAAATTAATAATCTTATAGGTTCATAGGTTCATACTAGGCTATCTGCCCAAGGGCATTTATAAGCCTAGCCCATAGTTATGTGGCTTTCGCCACCCCTTTAGTTTGAATAAAACTATGCCTATTATTTTGCTGTGCCTCTGTCAAGCAGTGACACTGAAGTAATCCCTGGGGTATATCTGCGATCTCCCATCCATTGGTCAAGATTCCTCTTGAACAAGGCCAGCGAGGTGCTCTGCCTCACATGTACCGGGATTTTGTTCCACAGCATAGGGAGTCTCTGGGTGATGAATCTGTCCCTCCAGCACATTCTATTAATAACCGTGTCAAGGTTTAAGTCTCCCGCCATTGTGGTTCTGAGGGATCTATATTTTTTGAGGTGAAGCATATTCATCAAATCTGGGTTTGACATGGCCTTATATGTCAGGCACAGGTCACCTCTGAGCAAGCGGTATGAGACTGAATAGAGCTGGAGTTCTTTCAGTCGGGCAGCATAAGACATATTTTTGAGACCCTTTATCCTTTTGGTCAGGAACTTTTGGGACCTTTCCAGCTGCTGCAGGTGTTGGGTCAGATACATTCCGAATGGGGCATTGTACTCAATCATAGGTCTAATGAGTGATGAGTACAGGGGGATGATGACCTCCCTTGATCTAGATGTGAATCCCTTCATGATCAGGTGGGCAATGTAGAAGGTTTTCCTACTACTTTAGCAACATGAGTGCCAAAAGAAAGGCTACTGTCAACCTGGGTCCCCAGATCCCTGATGACTTCTTCTGTGCTCAGTGGATTGCCACCTATATGGTAGCTAAGGGTAACCTTGTTTTTCCCGAAGGGTATGACTATGCATTTCTTGGCGTTTAACTTTAGGTCATGGCTCTGGCACCAGTTATCCGTTTCTGTGAGGCCCTTCTGAAGGATATCTGTGTCAGATGTGTTTTCGACTATGGCGCCCAGTTTGCAGTCATCTGCAAACTTTGTCAGCCATAACCCTCCTGTGTTTGCTTGTACTTCAGAAAAGTAGATGCCGAACAAGAGTGGACCCAGGACTGAGCCCTGTGGGACACCACTTGTGACAGGCTTTGAGTCTGACATGGCTCCAGCAACTCTGACCCTGTGGGTTCTGTCACTTAGCCAGTTTGCAACCCATCTTGTGATGTATGGGTTTACATTCAAGCTGATGAGTTTTTCGATGATACCTGAGTGGGGTATTGTGTCGAAGGCCTGTGCCAGGTCGAGGCAGGCTGTATGGACTGCCTTTCCCTCATCAATGGCCTTGGTGACTGTCTCGAAAAAGTCAACCAAGTTTAAAAGGCATGATCTGCCTTTGACAAAGCCAAACTGGGTTGGATCTAAAGTCTGCAAGTTCCCTATGTCTTTATTTGAGTTCCATTATGATCCTCTCCATGGCTTTGCAGATAAGGCTTGTCAAGCTAATGGGACAGTAATTTCCAGGGTCGGTGGAGGCACCGCCCTTGTGAAGTGGGACCACAGTCGCCGTGCGCCACTCCTTGGGTACATATCCTGAGGTGAGGCTAAGATTAAATAGCTGTCCTAACTGCGGGTTTAATTCCTCATTGAGTTCGTGGAGCACACAGCCGTGGACACCATCCGGTCCCATGGATGCTGTGTTTTTTGCCTTGGAGAGAGCAGTTCTCACCTGGGCGTTGGAGATGTTTGGGCGGCTACAATCCTCTGGTATAGATATCTCTCCTTTTGGGGGGGAGGGGGGGAGAGGTTTGCACTGAACCTGGCAGCCAGTATGTTGGCAATGTGTGTAGGTTCAGTAATCTTCACATCATTTTGAACTAATTCTGAGCATATCTGGGAGTTTCCTCCTAGGTTTCTAACATAGCTAAAGAAGGCCTTATGATTGTCTTTTGAGTCCTTGGCGATTTTTCTCTCAAAATTTTCCTTGGATGATTTTATGAGAGCTCTTAGTTTTTTACTTATAATGATCAAAGGTGTCTTACCTTTCAAGGATTTTGCTCTATCTTGTAGTAGCTTCCTCCTTTTGTTGTAGAGCTTGTTTATGGCTGGGGTCCACCATACTGGACGCTTGCCTTTGGTACAAAGAGTCTTAGTTTTGTTTGGGATTGCCTGATCCATGCAGTCCTGTAGGTGCTGGTAGAAGGCATTTGTAAGTGATTCAGCGGTTTGAGTAATGTTTACCACTGGCTCAGGGGTGTTAAAGGAGACCACACTAGTTTTTAGAAGTGTGAAGTCGGCTTTTGAGAAGTTTTTCACTGTAGTCTTTTTTATTTCAGGTGGGGGCAGGATGAGGACCTCCAGCGAGATTAGTTTATGATCTGATCTCACCAGTGAGGGGTATACTTCCGGTATTGAACATTGTGATCCCATGTTCGTGATGATGAGATCAAGTATGTTTTCTCCTCTTGTGGGGATGGTGACTAGTTGTTCCATGGCATTTGAGTTTATGAACTCCAGGAACCTTTGGGCTAGAGTGTTTGGGCTTGAGTAGTGTTCCCAGTCTATATTAGGGTAGTTGAAGTCACCTAGTATGATGGTGTTTGGAGATACATTTATCCCCTCCAATGTTTTCAGGAAGGCCATGTGAGGTTCCTGAGTTTGAGAGGGTGGCCTGTAACATGCTACAAATTTCAGAGCAGTCTTGCCTATGGTTAATTGCACCTGGATGGTCTCCGATGCATCGTGCATTGCCACCAACCTTGAGGTGTGGGTGTCCTTTATGAATATGGACACCCCCCCTTTCTTGGTGTTGTCTGGATTTTGGGGCCGGAACGCATGATATGAGGTGAAACCTGATAGTGCTAGGGTGCTCTCAGGAGCCTTGAACCAGGTTTCTGTCACAGCACAGACATTGATGTTCTCCATACTGAGAAGGGCCTCGAGTGCGTGCATCTTGAGATTGAGACTTCTGGCATTGAGCAGCATTACCCTTAGTTTTTTCCTTTTTTGTGTTCTAGGGTGGTAGGTTTAGAATTTGAGCCTTGCCTAAAAAAGGCACTATGGGGGTGGCAAGAGCCTTTGCCAATATCCGGAAGCCTAGGGGTGACAGGTGCAAGCCGTCCCTTGCGAAGCAGCGTGGCTTGTCCAGCATGTCATCCCAGGCAGACAGACATTGGATCCCCTTTGAATGACACCAGAATTTAAGCCAATTATTAAAGCTGATCATCTTAATACTGTATTGTGGCATCATTCTAGGTGAAGGTAGGATACTGCTCAAGGTCAGGGTAATCCCTGCCTGGGCTACATAATCAGAGAGCTCGTTAAATATTAATGCATAAACATAAGACATTCAAGATAAAACCTTAACATAAGACATTCAAGATAAAACCTTAATTACTTAAAAGATACTGAATTACATATAAAATATTAATACACATTGTTAATATTACTGATACCAATATAAAAATATAAACATTTGTATTTAAAAATGTTATATATATATATATATATATATATATATATATATATATATATATATATATATATATATATAATATGTATATATATATATATATATATATATATATATATATATATATGTATAAAATAATATATGTATTATATTATATACTGTCCATTATATACTGCTGGACTATAAACTGTCCAGCGTGAGTTACCTGCAAGGAAACAAGGTTTATAACTCATTATTTTTCTGAATACTTGTATAGTCTGTAGTGTTACCTTGCAACACACTGCTAGGAGGGACTGTAGCACTATCTAAATTTTAAATACGAAAATTTCTCCAACTTTTTTTAAACTAAAACAAAGGGTACTGTTAAACATAAAGACTAGGTCTTATCCTGAGAATCAGTCTATCTATTCCCTGAAAGATCTTACTTTTGGAAAACCTTGGAGTACCTTCACAGATTGGCTCTGCAGCCTCGGAGTCTGTTTGGTGCTCCGCTCTGTTCGCCTCTCTATGCTCGGCTCACTCTGCTCCCCTACCCTATCCCCAATTCCCACCCACCCCAACACATCTACATTTATCCTAACCCATTATCACCTGACCACTCCACACAACCAATCATCTTCACTCCCCCCACCTCCTGTACCACCTGCCCACTTCCCAAACCCAACTACCTTCATTCCTCCCAAACACCACACCTCTCTTCCTCTCATCCAATTAACATCACTATCAACCATACTCAACATGACACATACCATGCTCTCCATTCTGATATGCCTCCTACTAACCCTCACAGCCGTAATCTACACTACATCCCTAAACACATACAGTCCATTACTCCAAACCACCTACCATATAACACAACCTTTCTCACCAACAAAAGGCCACATAAACTTCCCTATATCCCCCTCTCTACTAGTAAACAGCAAAATATTACTCATACACAACAAACACTGCTTAGCATCTCTCACTAGAAAAATACCAAACAAGCTGTATAAAGATATACTACAAGCAATTAAACATAATATACTCATAAAGAAATACCTCCTTACCTCCGGTGACATTCACCCAAACCCAGGTCCACACAACATCCTACCCCCAAACAAATGCACAACAGACCTACTCATCATAAACCTTAACACTCACAGTATATCTAATAAAATTACTCACCTACATGCATTCATAACCCACTACTTCCCTGATATACTAACCATAACAGAGACCTGGTTAAATCCCAGCCCAAGGAATGAAGAAATTCTCCCTCCAGGATATAACATCATTAGACAAGATAGAACAGGAAAGAAGGGAGGGGGTATTGCAATTATCTATAAAAATACACTTAATATACAACCAATACCAAACCCTCCACCAAAGTTCGACAATGCTGAAATCCTAGGAATTAAGCTACAACTAAACACTAAGAAATGTATCAATATTCTCTGTACATATATCCCTCCAGGCAACAACACTAATAAAATTGAAGAAATTCTACAATGGGCAAAAACAACCTCCCTCAACAGACTATTCTGCTAGGAGACCTAAACACTGATTGGCTAACCTGCAACTCTAAAATCCCAACTAGCCACATCAACCTGTATAGTTTCTCCCAGCTTATTCTAGAACCCACTAGAGTAGATAAGAATTGCAAAAAAAAAATCCTCATTAGATTGGACATTAGTGAACTACCCAGAACAAAACTATTACACAGGCTGTCTACCAGACAGCCTTAGTGACCAACTCCCAACATTCCTCCTACGCAGACATGCTAACATACCCAAACCTACTGTCTTTAAACAAATCAGAAATGAACACAAGGTTAAACCTCTAGATCTCAACACTGTATTAGAAAATTGCAACTGGAAACCTCTACTTACCCTGAACTTGGACCTTGCAGTGGACTATTTTAATAATACTTTCATCAAGGCCTTTGACCAAATAGCACCCATAAGAACTATTAGAGCTAAAGTCCACTCAGCTCCTTGGCTTACTAACCCCACTAGAGCCCTATTAAAATCTAGAGACAAGGCATGGAAAACCTGGAAGAAAGACAACACTAGTCTTTCTAAACAAAACTATCAACATCTTAGAAACCAGGCTAAACAGCAAACTAAGCTTAATAAACAAAACTACTACATAAATATCCAAAACAAATACTCCAACAACCCACAAAAGTTCTGGCATGCAATTAACTCCCTACTAAAACCAGGAAAAAACACCACACCCTCTCCCACCTCAACCACCACAGATACAGCTACTGAAATAGCCTCAAAATTCAACCAACATTTTATTGAATCCATTAACTCACTATCCACTCAGCGAAAAATAGCTACAAACCCATTCCTACAGCACCTAAAAACTCAGCTCCTCTTACCTTATCACCTATCCCAACCTCTACAATAAAGAAATATCTCTCAAAACTAAAACTCACTACCCTTGCAGCAGATGGGCTACCAGCACATTTCCTAAAAATGGCAGCCAACTCCATAGCCTACCCAGTCTCAATCCTTATCAACCGCTCTATACAGGAGTCATATATCCCTCATCTGTGGAAGGTCTCCTATATCATTCCCCTTCATAAGGGGGGAACCTCCTATGATTTCTCAAACTACCGACCCATCGCTATTCTGTCACCTTTATCTAAAATACTAGAAAAATGTATACACTCTCAAGTCATGCACTTCCTAAACTTAAACAATCTCCTCTCACCCACACAACATGGCTTCCGCCCACACCATAGTACTACCACCGCCCTTCTCTCCTTCACAGACCTAGTTAACCAACACAGGAATAACAACAGATATGTATCAACCATATTCCTTGACCTCTCCAAAGCATTTGACATGGTCTCTCACTCCATACTAATAGACACCCTCACCTCCCTAGCCTTTACCCCAAACACTATCGCTTGGTTTAAAAGTTACCTATCAGAACGACAACAAGCTGTCCGGTGGCAAGGAGCTTTATCACCTCTACTCCCAACCTTCATTGGTGTACCCCAAGGCTCTATACTAGGACCTCTTCTCTTCTCAATTTTTACCAATAACCTACACACATCTACCATGCATGCCTCACTAATCCAATACGTAGATGATTCCACCCTTATATGTTCAGCACCATCCATGACCTCCAAGAGTCCTTCACCTCGGTAGAAAGATGGATCACTAACATTCAACTTATCTTAAACCCTAACAAAACCAAACTACTAATTATTACCCCAAACAAATCAAAAACAACTCCAGCCTCCTTCTCCATCTCCTCTGATAATGGTACTATCATCTCTCCCTCTCTCCACACCAAGCTCCCTGGCATCGAAATAGACAACAACCTCCACTTCAACATCCATATCTCACAAACAATAAATAAAGTGCACAAAAAAATGGGCTCCTTATACAGGCAAAATAACTTTCTAACTAATCATGCTAAAATCACCCTAGCTCAAACCCATCTCCTATCTACACTACTGTATGCTGCCCCAATTCTTACTCACATTAGGAAATATGACCTAGACAAACTTGAGTCCTGTTATAACAGAATTGCCAAATTTGCCAAAAACTCCACATTTAGAACCCATCACTGCACACCTCTCAGACAACTTCAATGGCTCGAACTGCCGCAGTTACTACTATATCACCAACGTGTTACAGCCTACAACATCCTAAAACAACCTGACAAAATTCCTGCTCTAACACATCTACTGACCAGCCACACTCCAAGTCATCCACTCCGCTCAGCCAACAAATCACTCCTCACTATCACCGCAGCAAATAATACAGCCGGCAAATCTCTCTTTTCACACACTATAGCTAAAAACTGGAATAATCTCCCCCCAGCTGTGACTTCTGCAGCTAACATCACTCTATTCAAAAACTCCCTTAAGGCCCATCTTACTAGTTCTTGGCTATGTCCATGTATTACATAGTCCATAATATGTCTTCCTCTACAATCATCTCCTATCTATCCTTAATGCCCTAATAAAGATGCTTCCAGGGAAAAGATGTACCTGTTAAAATTTTACTGCTGCTCTTTGCAAACCAAATGTAAATATGTAAATATTTTTTTGATTGCAATAGTCTACTGTTTTAATCACTTTTTTGAATCCTGTCTAGAAATTTCTAGTTTAATAGAAACTACTTCCCACCTATTGTACTATATGTTTATTTCTGTAATGTGTTGTACTAATGTAACTGGAGCTTTTCTCCCCGGGCCTCCGCTGTAAACGAACCTCGTCCAGTCGGACCTTCCCGGTAAACAAAATTAAAATAAATAAAATAAATATATATATATATATATATATATATATATATATATATATATATATATATATATACCCTCCAACCCACACCTTTAACTAGTAATCTCCCTACTGCCTTCTCTTTTTCTCCTGTACCTACCTCCAACATAAAACTTTTAACTAAACTTAAACCTACCAAATTAGCAGCAGACAACCTCCCAAGTGAATACCTACAAATCGCAGATAATGCTCTGGCCTACCCAGTATCCATCTTGATTAACCGATCTCTGTCAGAAAGTTACGTTCCCACACTGTGGAAAGTATCACATATAATTCCCCTCCACAAAGGCTGACCCTCCAAAAACTAACCAATTACCGCCCCAAAGCTATTCTCTCTCCACTCTCCAAAATACTAGAGAGATGCATACACTCTCAGGTCTCAAACTACCTCCTTATTAACAACCTCCTTTCCAATACTCAGCATGGTTTCCTACCAAACCATAGCACCACCACTGCCTTACTCTCCTTTACTAACACTATCCTTCAGCATAAAAATAATGGCTATCTCTCCTCTACTACTTTCCTAGACCTATCTAAAGCATTTGGCATGGTCCCACATAAACATCTTATCTCTGTCCTCAATAACCTATCCTTCTCTCAATCAGTCAACAACTGGTTTCAGAGTTACCCGTCTGACCGCCAACAATCCGTTGTATGGCAGAATGACATATCTCCCAAACTACCTGTCTCCATAGGGTTTCCCCAAGGATCCATCCTTGGACCCCTATTCTTCTCTGTTTACACCAATAATCTAGCCTCTGCCACCAAACATGGCACGCTCATAAAATACGCAGATGACTCAACCATCATCTGCTCAGCCCAGTCCCTACCCAAACTGCAAAAAGTCACACAGGAAGCCTTTTCCTCTATTGAAACTTGGTTATCCGATGCCCAATTAATACTCAACCCAAACAAAACTAAACTACTCATCTTCCAACTCACCAAACATACTCAAAACAACTCTCACTTTAACATCACAGCGAAAGACACCACTATATACCCAACTGAACACACCAAATTGCTAGGAGTAGAAATAGACAATAAACTAAAAATTGACATTCACATATCCATGACCATAAAAAAAGTCCACATAAAACTAGGAGCATTATACAGAAATATGCAACTTCTCACCAAAGCAGAAAAGATTTCAATAGCAAATTCTCACCATATCTCCACCCTACTTTATGCCTCTCCAATATATACCAACCTAAGGCAATGCGATCTAAACAAGCTAGAGACCTGCTACAACAAAATCACCAAATTCACCACAGGGGCATCCTAGCATAGTCACCACTGTTTCTCACTTGCTGAACTGGGCTGGCTTGAACTCCCTTGCCTCCTTCAGTGGTATCAACTTCACTCACCCACAAACTAGTAAACCATCCACTAAATGTCCCATCCCTCCAGAATCTACTCCAACCCTAATGCACGACCAGACCACAAAGATCCAGCAAAAAAAATCACTTGCAGATCACTAAAGCCAATAATTCTGCTGGTGAAGCACTATTCTCTTGCACCATAGCCAAATTATGGAACTCCCTCCCACCCACAATTACCTCCATACCATCATGCACCCACTTCAAAACTTTACTAAAAGCGCACCTAAAAACATGCTGGCTATGCCCTTGCAACTCAAACTATAATATCACTCACCCCATCCAACCACTACCTTTCTCTCCACTCCACTAACCACCTTGATTATAGCAATCTCAGATGCTCATAAGCCTAGTACTTATTATACAGCAGGAACTTCTTATTGTAACATTTGTTAATGTCTGTTATGTACTTCACAGATAAAGATTCTAGTTGTCTACTGATGTACTATGTTCTTCATCTGTAAATATGTTGTAAGTAATTGCTATGTTAAATTGTTAATCGCTATGTAATCCAATGTAACTACTGTCTGTTTATTTTAACTGTGGAGCTTTTCTCCCCGGGCCTCCGCTGAAAATAGACCTACGTCCAGTCAGACACTCCCTGTCAACAAATGTAAATAAATAAAATAAATAAATGTAAACCAACAATTCCCATAGATTGTATGTGTATTCTCTAAGGCAATAACACCATCTACTGGTCAATATATAATACCAAAATCCCACACTGTACTGAACCTGGTCTAATAGCATTACAGTTTCGCTCCACTGAGTTTTAATAAATGCACTATAAATAAATGTTCATTCAAACCAGGATGTCTACTAGCATCCAGGGTAACCTGCCAAAACAATTCACGGTATTCAAGGTGAGTTTCCCAAGGCCCCCCCATACCCATAGGGATACTCTCAAGGACAAAAAAGTGGAACCTAGCAAGACAACATGTATTAGCATGTTTGAAAAGTGCATTTTTCACATTCCTTGCCCTTCTGTCATACATATGTTCATAAATTGGTCTTCTTAACCTTCACTCCATCTTCCCAATATAGAATGAACCACATCGGTTACATTCTGTGAGATATATAACCCTCTCACTATTACAATTGTAATAATCACTCACCACCAAGTTCCTACCCCTACTAGCTAAATCAATACTTTCTTTGTTAGAAATAAATTCACATTGTTGACAACTTCCACATTTAAAGGTACCTTTTTTTTCTACTAGAACATCTCCTATCCCCCTTCTGAGACTCCAAAAGACTTTAAGATTTCTACCCTTTTTATATATAACTTTTAAGGGTCCTGTCTTTGAAAAGGAAAGGTCTGTAAATTCCAGAAAACTTTCCCATTCCACTTTCAAAATGTTATTCAAGCCAGTATTATCCATGTTAAACTCAGTCATAAATGCTCTAGTCATATCCACATTGTTCACACATCTATATTCTTCTCAGTCCGTACATTAATATTTTCACCTAAAATGGGGCAAAATTTTCCTTCTCTGAAAGCAAGGACTTCATCCTTAATATTTTGAATCAGCTCTCCTAGATAACCCCTCTCCTGAAAGCACAACTGAAGAAAATCAGATTCATCATCAAAATCTGAGTCATGTGAGGTCATTCTACTTGCCCGGATAAATTGTCCTTTCACAATACTCTTTTTTGAAAGAAAGGGTGTGCACTAGCATAGTGCAGGTAGAAATTAGAATGTGTGTTTTTATTATACACTTTAGATTTAATACCTCCATTATCCATTATTTCTAGTGTAACATCTAGAAAATGTAAGGTATCCCTGGACATAGTATAGGTGAAATCAAGAAAATCAGTAGTAGACTCAATATAATTCAAAATCTCATGAAGCCTAGATTCCATATCCACCCACAAAATGCAAATATCATCCAGGAACCTAATGTATTTCACCCAACAGTCCCTATAATCAGACTGAAGTATATATGTTTTTTCCACCATTCCAAAACTATATTAGCATAAGTGGGGGCGCAGTGTGCACCCATTGCCACACCCTTAATTTAGTGAAAAAAATTTCCCCACCAAACAATATATAAAATTATTTTTGAGGACAGATTCCATCAGTGTTGTAATCACATGTAAGTCATTTGAAGAAATATTAAAATCTTCAGTCAAAATTGCCTCTAACCAACTAAGTCCCATTAAGTGAGGAATAACAGAAAAAAGATCCTTGATATCTATGGTCACAAAAATAATGTTTCCAAAATTACAATTCACATCTATATTTTTAAGAAATTCCCAAGAATCTTTCAATATCTGACTACTAGAACACCAAATAGATTTCAGCTTAACAGCCAGATACTTTGCTAGAGGTGCTGTTTTCGACCCTTCCGCTGACACTATGGGCCTCAGAGGTGGGTCACTCAGGTCGTTGTGTACAAAATGAAGGAAAAATGTTTAACCTTCTAGGTGACAGACACCTATTTTCATCATCTTCTTTCGGCTGTTCCCATTAGGGGTTGCCACAGCAGATCATCTGTTTCTATTTCTTCCTGTCCTCCGCATCTTGCTCTTTCACACCAACCGCCTGCATGTCCTCTCTCACCACATCCATAAACCTTATCTTAGGCCTTCCTCTTTTCCTCTTACCTGGCAGCTCCATCCTTAGCATCCTTTTCCCAATATAGCCAGCATCCCTCCTCAGCACATGTCCAAACTAACGCAATCTCGCCTTTCTTGCTTTGTCTCCAAACTGTCCAACCTGAGCTGACCCTCTAATATACTGATTCCTAATCCTATCCATCCTAGTCACACCCAATGCAAATCTTAACATCTTTAACTCTGCCACATCCAGCTCTGACTCCTGCCTTTTTGTCAATGCCACCGTCTCCAACCCATATAACATAGCTGGCCTCACTACCCTCTTGGAAACCTTCCCTTTCACTCTTACTGGTACCCGTCTGTCACAAATCACTCCTGACACTCTTCTCCACCCATTCCACCCTGCCTGTACTCTCTTCTTCACCTCTCTTTTACACTCACCATTACTCTGAACTGTTGATCCCAAGTACTTAAACTCATCCACCTTTACCAACTCTACTCCCTGCAGTCTCACCATTCATCTACCCTCCCTCTCATTTACACACATATATTCTGTTTTAGCCCTGCTAACCTTCATTCCTCACCTCTCTAAAGCATATCTCCACCTCTCCAGGGTCTACTCAACCTGGTCCCTACTCTTACTACAGATCACAATGTCATCTACAAACATCACAGTCCACAGGGCCTCCTGTCTGACCTCATCTGTCAACCTGTCCATCACCACTGCAAATAAGAAAGGGCTCAGAGCTGATCCTTGATGTAATCCCACCTCCACCTTAAACATATCTGTCACTCCCACCGCAGTCCTCCCCAATGTCACACTACCCTCGTACATATCCTGTACCACTTTTACGTACTTCTTTGCCACTCCTGACTTCCTCATACAATACCACAACTGCTCTCTTGGCACCCTGTCATAGCTTTCTCTAAGACCACAAAGACACAATGCAACTCCTACTGACCTTCTCTGTATTTCTCCAACAACACTCTCAGAGCAAACATTGCATCTGTAGTGTTCTTTCCTGGCATGAAACCATACTGCTGATCACTAATCATCACCTCCCTTCTTAACCTAGCTTCCACTACTCTTTCCCATAACTTCAAGCTGTGACTGATCAATTGTATCCCTCTGTAGTTACTGCAGTTCTGCACATCACCCTTATTCTAAAACATAGGTACCAAAACACTTTTTCTCCACTCCTCAGGCATCCTCTGACTTTCCAAAATTTCATTAAACAAACTGGTTAAAAATTCCACTGCCATTTCTCCTAAATGCCTCCATGCTTCCACTGGTATGTCATCTGGGCCAACAGCCTTTCCATTCTTCATCCTCTTCATAGCTGTCCATACTTCCTCCTTGCTAATCAGTTTCACTTCCTGATTCACTATCCCCACATCATCCAACCTTCTCTCTCTCTCATTCTCTTCATTCATCAGCCGCTCAAAGTACTCTTTCCATCTGCCCTCAACACACTCTCTCGCTTGTGAGTATGTTTCCCTCACTATCCTTTATCACCCTTACCTGCTGCACATCTTTTCCAGCTCTGTCCCTATGTCTAGTCAATCGGTACAGGTCCTTTTCTCCCTTGTTAGTATCCAATCTCTCATACAAATCTCCATATGCCTTGTCCTTAGCCTTCGCCACCTCTCTCTTTGCCATGCACCTCATCTCCTTATACTCATGTCTACTTTCTTTATCTCTTTGACAATCCCACTTCTTCACCAGCCTCTTCCTCTGTATACTCTCCTGTACTTCCTCATTTCACCACCAGGTCTCCTTATCCTCATTTCTCTGTCCAGATGTCACACCAAGCACCTTTCTAGCAGTCTCCCTTACTAGCTCTGCTGTAGTTACCCAGCTATTTGGTAACTCTTCACTGCCTCCCAGTACCTGTCTTAACTCTTCCCTGAACTCCAGCTTACAATCACTCTTTTTTAACGTCCACCATTTATTCCTTGGCACTGTTTTCACACTCCTCCTCCTCTTCTTGATCACCAACATCATCCTACAGACCACCATTCTATGCTGCTTAACAACATACTAAATACTGAAACCCTAGGGTAGGTGTCTACATTAGACATAGACACCTATACTAGGGTTTCAAAAAACAAAATTAACATCGCCTATAGGAGCATAGATATGGTTTTGTATGACCTTTTGATGGAGGGTCTCATTACTAGGGATACTTATCATTTTCTTAGTAACTATAGACCTATTATTCCCTCCATAATTGGAATTCCAAAGGTACACAAGGACATGAGTGACCCACTTTTGAGGCCCATAGTTTCAGCGGAAGGGTCAAAAACAGCACCTCTAACAAAGTATATGGATGTTAAGCTGAAATCTATTTGGTGTTCTAGTAGTCAGATATTGAAAGATTCTTGGGAAGATATAATCATATCTATATAATGTCGGTGTGCGCATGCGCCAAAGCACCCATCTAGTTTTGTTTTTGTGCCAAAAAAGGGTCAGTGTGTTTGCACCATTATTTTGCGCCAAACAATCAGTGTGTGTGTTCTCACTGAAGAGGAACTCGTGTATGGATTTGCCATCATTGCCTTTGAAAGGGACAGCACTTACCTGTGTTAACCGGTAGGTACGGAGTGAGTGCATGCATGAAAGCAGAATTGTGTGCATGAAAGTAGAAGAAGAGTGTGTGTGTGTGTGTGTGTGTGTGTGTGTGTGTGTGTGTGTGTGTGTGTGTGTGTGTGTGTGTGTGTGTGTGTGAGAGAGACAGAGAGAGACGCATGCACAAAGAGGCTAACAATGATCAGTCTACCTACTGAACAGAAACAATTTAGCTCACAAATATATCGTACATTAAAAGTACACATATTAAATTGCAGCTTTCCTGACAGGGAGACTGTTGTATTGAACATGAACTCATACCTCTTAACTGCATGGATTTTCAAAGAATGTCTGGATTTTTGCCTCATCTTCCAATTTGTATCTTTTGCTCAGGAAATAAAAGTAGTCATCCAAGGTAATGCAATGAGACAGCAGCCTAGGGTTAATGGGTCAGTAGTGGATTGACTATGTTGGACTGTAGCATATAAAGTTGTATTTTTTTTCAGACAAACAAAAATGCACCTAGCACTGTTTGCACCAAGTACTGTTTTTTCATTGGTGGGTTCTAAGCTGTGGTACATGTGGTACAACAGTAAGCATAGCTTTGGTGGATCATCAATACTGGCAAATCAAGTGGATACAATGTCAATTTTTAAATGTTGGGGGTTTTAGTGTGCATGTGTGTGCTTATGTGTTGGGAGTGCTGCAACAGTAGATGATTATTAAAGACAGAGACTTACAGATTGTGGAGAATGTTTCTTTGTTTCAAAACCTGATACTTGGGTACGCATGCCAAAAGTAGATTTTTTAAGACATAGCTTCTTGCCATTTACAGTGGATGGATATTTACATTTAATGGACAATGCTAGCAGTATTAGCGTGGGCCTGTGGGGTTCTGAAGGATGTCAAGTCTACCACTGCCAATGTCTTGTAAAGTGACCTGGAAATGGATATTGGGATGTTACTGAAAAAATATAATAAGTGGGCTTAGAAATATAGTTTAATTAAACAAAGTGTACTTTCAATTTACAGGCCATAATTTAATTTATTTCAGGTAGTCCAGATCCTGGTAGATTGTATACCATTAGACTTAATTTGGGAGAGCTGTCTTTCTAGGGAAATAAGCAGCCCTAGTTTCAGTGAAAGCTCTGTGGTTGCTTGCAGGTAAGAAGTAGCAGGATGTTGATGCAATGTGTTTTATTTATTATTTTTAATGCCGTTGTCATTTCAAAGCATGGTTTTCTTTGTTGCAAAAGAAGGCAGGACTGAATGAGCCATATAATGTTTAAATGACAATGATGGGATAGAAAGATTATAAGTGATGTATAATGTTTGCAGCTACAGTTGTTTCAATGGTGTCTGTAATACATAACTATTTTTGGGCCTGTGTCCGACTTTTATTTTTTGCTTTGTCCAGATTTCTTGCTCTAAGGTTGAGAGGTATGGTTCCATACTAAATCAGAAAGTTGTATTTACCTTGGAAGACTTTTCGGCATAATTATGAGAAACAGAGCCTTTTTAATATATCTGCTTATTTCCAATATAAACTGCCATGTAACCTTGCAAATAACCTTCTTATTAAGCTATTTTACTTCTTTTGGAATTGACAGGTATGATTCATCGGTTCGGACGTATGCATAGAGTGCTAATGTGACTTTGATTTCTTGCAGCAGTCTGTGGTTTACATATCACAATAACTTTTCTGTGTTTCTGGGTGTGTAATCAATTTAACAGTTTTAAAGATGTTTTCCAAAAATAAATAAATACATAATAAATAACAAATAATCCTCTCTACACTTTGAACTATTGATAAAGTCTGGGAATTAGTTTTTTTCAAAAGCGAAGGTCAGCATTACAGCTCAGTAAACTATCAGTCTGTGAATTACTTCTGCACAAATTAAAATGTCTGAATGTCAAATGGCTTTAGATTGGAGGGAAGTTTATTTTTATTTATTTTATTTTACATTTGTTTACCGGGGAAAGTCCAACTGGACACAGCCAGGGGAGAAAATCTCCAAAAATAACACAAAACAATATAATATAATACAATACATGAGGGAGAGAGAGACAGCAAATCATGGATGTAGTACTCATACAATATGGCAGAGATTACATCTCGTAACAATGAGAATCACTGAGGTACAGAATAAACAAAAACATTTTTTTTTTTACAGTTACAATTACAGCAAGGCAAACAACAATGAGTTTACAAGTTTTCAGTAGAAAGTTGTTTGTACATAGCTGAATCTCTGAAACAATCTTTTGGTATGGATTAACCTGGGATTGACACAAGTTATATGTTTACACCAGTATGTAGCATTGGTTTTCGTATTGATTTACTTTTAGCTGAGCAGTTGTTTGTTGATTTATTGATGGTCCTTTTGGTGGTAGGAAATTGCATGGGTGAATCCATCTCTATTATGCTTTATTTTCAGATATTTTGACTTCCAGACAATTTCAGTGAGTGGGGGGTCATGTGATCACTGAGGTTGCCTATTTTACAAGTAGGGGCTTCTTGTGTGTGTGTGTGTGTGTGTGTGTGTGTGTGTGTGTGTGTGTGTGTGTGTGTGTGTAAGAAAGAGAGATTTAATATGTATACTGAATATATTTTTGTAAATGGAATTCTTAGTTAAACAGGCCCCTCTTCTTGGGCAAGTAGACTTGAGTAACCAATATTAGATCTTAGCCATCCAGCTGGGAAAGGTTAGTATGTGGATTTTCCATCTGGTTTGATGAAGGCTATGCTACTTACCCAAGAACTACATTTATGGCTATCCATCCAGCCATCCAGTTGTCGTGTTGCTGAACTACATTGTTTGATAATGAGAGGAGCTTTTTACAGAAGGTGAAGGTTTTTGTGTCAAGAACCTGTCCTTACAAAGTGGCTTGTTTATGTTGCAGTGAAGGCTGTGGTCTTTGTAGTGAGCGTTTTAAATATAACCAGTATTTCTGAGGTAGAGTAAGTCTCTTAAGGCAGGATCTTTCTTAGCCTGGAAAGCAAGCCAGTGATGAAATTTACAGGGGCCAGTGAGAGACAGAGGAAAGCAAGAAGCTTTTTAGTCTGTTTGCATAACTAAGTGAACTTAGTCCTTTGACCTTTTTTGTCAGAAATGGTTGTAGTCTTTCTTTTGGCAGGGTGTTTTGCTGAGGCACATGCCAAAAGGGGCATTGCACTCAATAACGGCTCTTGTAAAGGAAGAATACAGGGATATTATGACCTCCTTGTCACTGGATGAGATACACTTACTAATGAAGTGGGCCATGTAAAAAGCTTTTCATACAACGGAGACAACGTGGTTGTCAAAAGTCAGGTTTTTATCAACCTGGGTGCCCAAGTACCATATGACTGATTGTATGGTTACAACATTGCTATTAATGTGATAATTTGTGGGGACATCACTCTCCTCAAAGGGGATGATGATGCATTTTCTGGCATTTAGCTTGAGGCCATATTTCTGGCACCAATTATTTGTTTGGGTGAGACCCTCTTGTAGCTTATTCAGAATTGTTTTATTAAGTCAGTAATGTGAATTCTTTACTTTATTGCAAATTTGTTGGGTTATTTTTGTGGATTATAGTGTTGTAGGACTGCTGATGTTGACATTTTACGTAGTTGGACTGCTGGAGTGGTTTTCCCAGTGAGAAATGCTAGTGCTGTTGTGAATATCTGTTTATTTGTAAAAAAAAAAAATAATAATAATAATATATATATAATATATATATATATATATATATATATATATATATATATATATATATTAACTAAGATGTTAGAGTTAACTGTTAGATTAGAGAATTAGAATGAGAATTAGAATTTTAAGGCAAATATTAGGCATTTATTACATTTATTCATTGTTCAAATGCACCTACAGTACAGCCAGGAGTTTGACTGTGGTCTTCCGCAGCAACAAAAGAGTTGACTATATGATATATTTTATATGCGGCCCCAAGACCATTTCTGCTCACTCAATGCGGGCCCAGCAAGCCAAAAGGTTGGACACCCCTGTTCTAGAATAAGCTTGACAAAGAAGATTGTGCACCAATAATCCTATCATGTTCTGAATATGTGTTTCTGCAAATAGTTTTTACTAGATAGTTGGAATACTTTTCATCAAGACGAATAATTTAAGCTATCATGCAGATATTGGAGGAGGGATAACAAAAAGGTTGAATTACATAACAGTGAGTCAAGTTATAGCCAATGTACCTGTAATGTATATATATTCTCTGTTTCTTTGTGAAACCATAATCTTATCAAAATTGAGCCAGTAGAGAGAACAACTGAAAGCCTAGAGAACAGACACCTAAATCTCAGAATATAGATGCCTGATTGATTTAATTAGCTCGGAGTGGGTGGCAGAATCCAGTGACATATATTAGTCTCTGCCAAGGACTATTCAAAATGATAGTTAAACAGGCAGCTCAATTTCTAAGGAAAAGTAACAGTGAATGAGAAAGAGAGATATTGTAGGAAATTATACGCTAAACTCAGGATACTGGGGAAAATAGTCTATACAGTGGCAATATACAGTCAAACCACTATGTAGGAATTAAAAAGAACAAGGAAAAAACTTAAACAGGCAAAAGAAGAATTTTTCCCTTGACAAATTGGATACTATCACGGAAGGTACTGGTCTCAGGATGAGAGACATGAAAGCTGCACAATTTGCTCCTTTAAGGTTCTGATCTTAGAAGGTCATCGTAAACATTTCAGTATCAACTGACTTATCTACCTCTTCAAGGTTTTGCATTTAACTCACCATAGGTGATTTCAGAAGCAAGTGAAAACATGACAACCTGAGATGCATATCTCCCTTAATTAGAATGCAAAGCAAACTATAGAATCTCAGACTGATAAAGGAATTCTGTATGATGGAATCCTTCAGTCATAGTGGCCTTTTACTGGATTCCTTACAACTTTTTATTCATAGAGTAATAATAAAGAAATACACCATATAGGTTTTTAAAGATATTGTATTGTTTATTCAATAGTTTATTCATTCAATTATTTTACAATACCAACTTTT
The DNA here is from genome assembly GCF_019279795.1 of Protopterus annectens. Lineage (NCBI taxonomy): Eukaryota > Metazoa > Chordata > Ceratodontiformes > Protopteridae > Protopterus > Protopterus annectens. Next base: position 586,222,951 of record NC_056745.1, on the reverse strand, counting down.
TCTTATTCATGTATGAAGGGAAGTAGATGCTTGCCTTGATAAAAAAGACAAACATAAGGGAGAGGACTGATCCTTGATGTTACACTAGCAAATAAGAAGCAAAAGGCAAGGAACTAATTCTGCATGGTATGCAAGTAAGTAATGAGTGTAAACCAGAGATCCAATCCCGGATAGTGCAGCAGTCAATCTCAGGATACAGACACATGCTCTCTCATTTATGCATGACCTACACACACACCCAGAGGCATTTAAAGGCTCATCAATTCAGCAGCTGACACATCTTTGAGATATGGATTGAAGCTAGTGTTCCTGAAGAAAACCATGTGGACACAGTCAGGGTGGACAGACTGTGCACATAAGACACCCCAGCCAAGAGCCAAACCAAAGTACCAAAAACTGTGAGCTGGGAACATAAACCCCTTTGCCACTTTTATTGCATAATGATACAGCAGCAAGGTCCTACTAGTTATAATGAAGTTCTGTTAATGTGTTATAGTTTTCAGACTGAGAAAGTTAATAGCCATTTTAAGATGAAATGAATTAGCACTCAAGATTATCTTATTTTGCTTAAATGTAAATCTCTTTCTATTTATTCATTAACCGGGTAAGTGAATCAGTCTCTTTTGAACCTTTTTCAATCACAACTCAGGCTACAATGGCAAAGAAGAATAAAACATATATTGTGTACACAATTAATCAACTTGATTTGGGGAGTGGGAAGAAGCCAAAGTTCCAGGTGTAAACACATGCAAACATGAGGAAAACATGCTTAACTCTCCACAAACAGTGACTGGAGACCAAGACTCACCCACAGACTGGAGCTATGAGGTAGATATATGCTACCAATTTAGGCATAGTACTATAATTTTGGACCTCAAATTTAGTTGTACTCCTCTTGAAGTTAGTAATGCTTCTCATGAAGGCAGTCCTCTTTTTAAGTATATATCTTATTAAATAAATCAGCTATGCTTATGTAAATATTTCCTACCACAAGCTAAATATGGGCCTGTATGTAAAGACATTCTACTGTGAAAAAAATAAGAAGAGAATATTTCACCTTCTGCTCCTCTGCTATTATTATTAAAGATCAGTGCTATCATTTTTAATGATTTGATGGTGAGGAGTATGGCTAGAGATCTTACAACTATGTCACATGTTGCCCAGCCAGTCCTATCGTACAAGCAATGTAAAAGCTCAGAAAAAAAATGTATTTTTAAGTGAGGAAGCAGCAATGCGGTTCTCTGTCAAGTAACTAGACCTATGACTAAATCACTGAAACTCTGGACAATGTTTGTAATCAGTTCTGCATTAGTATTGCAGCATTTGAGGGAATGTTATTTTGTTGAAAACTAATAGTGCATGAAATGCAAGCAAAGTGCATCTTAAAACTCAGAAAAAGTAACATCAAGCTTTCAAAAGAACAGGTTGCAATGTTGTGCTCAGGTGTAGATTTTTTTTGAAGTGTATACTGACTTGTACTACGTTAACTTTTAGGAAGATGCTGCTGTACCCCCATGCATCCTCCTCCTACCCTGGGCAGTGCATGTTTGGAGTATATATTACAGAATCAAAATAGCTAAACACCGAACTCTGTTTCATTGACCAATAAATAGCGAACTACAAGTTATGCGAATGGCCAGATCACCGATTTGTTTCCTAGGGAAAAACAATTGCTTGGCCGTCACCTTGAATTTGCCCTTTTTCTCACTGTAGTGCAATGTCAGAGTTGGTATATTTAGTTGGGAGGGCATGGGGGGTGAAGCCCCCCACTTTGTAATGTTTGAACTGGTTTATCATGTCTGGTTGGCCTACCAGTATTTTTCCCTAGGAAAATAATTGGTGATCTGGCCGTTTGCTTAACTTGTAGCTCACTATTTATTGGTCGATTAAATGGCAGTCGGTGTTTTATCTGTTTCGATTTCATGATATAGACCCCATGTTTCACATGACATATAATTTCAATACACTTATAGTAGTGAAAAAATAAATATTTCTGAAATGTTAGATTTAAGTAAAATGGATATGAAAAACATTCACTTAAAATGTAAAACATAGACGAAATAAAAAAATGCTGTATGCCAGATCTTCTATATTTAAGTTCTACCACATCTTATTGCATGAAGAATATATATTTCATTTAAAATGTGCACAGTACCAAGCATGCAATCTGCCTGTCTGTGCCATTGGTAGTGTTTATTTGAAGCCAGTAAGAAAATCAACCCCAAAATGCAGCTGCATGCAAGTGTAATGCACAACACTAGGGATACTTTGAACTTTCTTAATTTTGCCAAAAATCAGTCAAGCAAAAATAGACAAAGTAATATTAACAAGACCTTATTGCAAAGAAAATATATTGTCCCGGTCCCCTTCAATAGCCACACATCACATGGAATGACATTTGATGACCTTTATTAAACTTCAAACATAGCTCTGATAACCAATATTTATTAACTACAGCTGGACATAGTATAGCTGATTTTAATCACAGCACAAACATCCATGTAATGTTAATTAGGACATCATGACCACACTCATCCTGACCCAGGAAGCAGCATCCATACCTCAACACACTTGCTTTACTTATGAAGCAGCGTCCAAGAACTTACTTTATATACCATTTATTGAATTACACCTCCAGCCAAATAAGCGACATCCTTACCTCCTCCATTCGCTTATATTTACCACTCAAACATCTAACCACCAGAGGGGGAACAGAAGAGGGCAAGCCTGTCCCTCTTCTCCACCCTACCCAGACTCAGGAAATAGCCAGAATCCTCATCAATCCACCAAACAAGGGAGGGAGGGTGGGTAGCAAGTTCACACTAAAATATGTTCCCTTACCAAGCTACACTTGCCTAAACCCCTTTAGCCCCTCCCGCCTTACCTCATTTCCTCCCAATCATCCCCTCCTTCCCATTTAATGTTTTCATTCTCCCCACCCTCATAACTCCTATTGCTATACTTGTCTAACCCCTCTGAAGATGTCCCTGGACAAATTGGCTTGTTACCAAACCTCAATTGTCCCGGTCCCCTTCAATAACCACACATCACACTGAATGACATTTTATGACCTTTATTAAACTTCAAACATAGCTCCGATAACCAATATTTATTAATTACAGTTGGACATAGTATAGATGATTTTAATCACAGCATAAATATTCATGTAATGTTAATTAGGACATCATGACTGCACTCAACCTGACCCAGGAAGCAGTGTCCATACCTTCCCTCACTTACTTTACTTATGAAGCAGTGTCCAACAACTCACTTCATATACCATTTATTGAATTACCCATCCAACCAAATAAGTCAGAACAGTGTGATATTACTCATCCTGACCCAGTAAGCAGCATCCATACCTCAACTCACTTACTTTACATATGAAGCAGCGTCCAAGAACTTACTTTATATACCATTTATTGAATTACACCTCCAACCAAATAAGCATCCTTCTTACCTCCACTCGCTTATATTTACCACTTAAACATCCAACCACCAGAAGGGGAACAGAAGAGGGCAAGCCTGTCCCTCTTCTCCGCTCACCAGCCTAACCAGGCTATTCCCCCTCTCTCTTTCCAGAATTTTAACAGCCAAACCACCCACCCAAAGAGAAAGGGGTGGCTCACCAAACATCATTCAGTGTACCCATCTTCTCTAAACCCAGCTGGATCCTTATCAACAGCCCTAAAAGCCCTGTCATATCAGCACCAAAAGCGACCACTTGACTAATAGTTAACCAATGATCCTTTTCCCAATACTAAATAACGATATCTTTGCACAAATAACTTCTCACTCATTCAAACAACCAGTACTAACCTTGTAATAAGCCTTGATACATTACCTGCCCTAGGCAACAGCAAAACATTAAACCCAATGCCATGTGAGACCATGGAAGGGCAATTGCCTACAATCATCCTAACAACAGCCCTATATCATAAAGTCCAAAAGCAATCCCGTCATCCCTCCAACTATCCAGTACAAATGTAGCACATAATGACCATATTAGCCTTTCATGACCATCAAAACACTTTTAAAATGGCTAAATACAGTCATAACACAAATGCCACAGAAATTGTAACCCCCTGAACTCCATAACCCAACAACAATTCCTGCAGCAAAACCCATCTTGGCAATAGGCAAGACCATCCATCTTCCCTCTCAACCTATTGCTACCCTGCCTACCAGTGCCCACTTAACCAAATTAATTCCACTCAACCTTGTCATTCGTGCAACTAAATAATTGTACCTACATCCTCCTGACCAAATGAACTGCCTTACCATGCTCCCACTCCTGTCAACTAAAACTTTGATCAAAATGCCTCCCATCGACCCCTGTAACCCACCTAAGTAATATAGCCTCATCTTACCATATGTTTGACTTATAAAGAGGTGCCCCAAACTACTGCAGCAAACCTGCAACCTTAATACAATGCAATATACAAACAGACAACACAACCCCTCCCATAGCTACCTTACACAACTGAAATGAACCCTAACTCCAATACCCTTTAGACCTAGTCAATGTTAAATTTAAGCTCCAAATCTCAACATCCTCAATTCATCCTATCATCCACCAAACCACAAAAAAAAACCCAAATTATGTCCCCATACCCAACACCTCCTATAAAATGTGTAAACAGATGCAAATCCCCGTAACCGAACCTTATCCATCTGCCCCAAGGGCCATCCCAGTGAATTAACCCAAAGGCATCCCAATGATAAACTACCCAACTTATTAACTCCTACCAAATAACCCCCTTAAAGTGGCCAAATTGCACCCTTCCCAAGTATTGAACCCAGGACCATGTCAACTATTGCATAGTGCATTCACCCACTAAGCCAACTCAGCTCTAAGTCTGCCATCATTTGTTAAGACGCCACAATTTATGAAGAGGAGCCAAAAACTATGAAGCAAAATCTGAATATTCTGCAGAATCTGTGCAGATTAAAAGGTACGACTCACACCTGTGCCCCCCCCCTCAAGAGGAAACCAGCAGCTGAACTACATGCTGTGTACCCAACCGACCCATCTGCCATTCCAAAAGCCTGAAACCACCAGCAAGTTCTGCTTCTCCATGACCAGAGAGCAAGGACTCGTCCTACACCCCCCCCTTTCCCCATCCTGCAGAATACGTGGCTTCAAACCAAATTGTATCCCACACACCATAAAATTTGCATGCGAACACAAATGTGTTCACCCCCCCCCCCAATTTCTTATTGGGCCCAACCACCAAAGGAGGCAACATTCTACCATTGCTCCTACAAACCCAGTTCCGCGGGCACGGCAAATCCTACAGCAGCACAAGTCATCGTCAGACATGCAGTCTGCACTCAAGTGACCTAAGCCCGATCACATTTCCACACAGTACCCACATATCAATAGCAGTCACACGCCGGAATGAAGAGGTTAACATCCCCACCCAAACCCCCCAGTTGTATCACTACCTGTGACCTCGCTCCATGCAATTCCAACCGTCACATCGCTTTTGCAACAACAACCATCATCTGATCAGACCACTTCCTTTGGACCACTAATTGATACGAAGTCTGAGTTGACACCATCTATGACCTCATTGCATAGCACTCCACCAGCCAAAACCCCATGGAAGTGTCATCTGCAAAGATAAATAAGTGTAAATCATCTGAAATACATAAAACATTTAAAAACAACCTACCCACCTCAGACTGTCCTGAATAAATCCATCTTCCAGTGCCACCTCCAAGTCCCTGATGAAGAACTAAGCCTGCCAAAACCTTTGCTTACTGCTGTTAAATGCACAAAGCCTGCACACTTAACCAGCAGTCTTCACGGGAATACCTAACCTGTAAAACACACACAATCTTTTACAAACTCATAGCTAACCTGTCTGGTAAACCAAGAGATCAGCAGGACCATAGTCTATCTGGAAGGGACCCTACAAAAAAAAAAAAAAAAAAAAACACATCCACACAAACTTGACCTTCAATGTAAATCAGGCAGAAGAAAGGTGCAGATGCCTACTTTTATATTAGCTAGATCACTGCTCCTTCCACTGTAGTACATTACATACATACCTTTCAACACCCCTGAGCAAAATCCAGTGCCATAAATACCTAATTAAAAACACCATAAGCATCGATCTTACAAATTTACATTAATAAAATTACAGATTTAACATTATGGTTTCTGAAGGGTATGAAGTCTGACACTCAAATGTCTGTCATTATCTGACTTAAACTCTCCGAGTATGAGCCAAACTATGCAGCAGCCTACACCAAGCCACCATCTGTAAAAACAAGACAAATGCAAATCCTCTGAAACAATAACTTTAGTAGTGCATTACTACTGCCAAAGACCCTTCAGCAACCTCTGACCCTGGCTCATCACCAATGTGACAAGATCTTTCCTACCTCAAGATAGAGACCCTTTAAAGAACTGCTCTTATAAACTTAGCAAACTGATAGAACAGCTTTGCATCAGCATGAATTTCTGCAGAGTATGAAGTCTGAACTCAATTGTCAGTCATCATTTTTTGATCTCAAATGTCAATGATCTGCCAAAAAACCACACTGTCCATAAGAAACAGACCAAAACATGAGGCAAAATCTGGACATTCTGCGAAAATCTGCAAAGTTGAGAGGCATGCTACCATTATCTTGTAGTGTCAATCTTGTGGGGGGGGGACAATAAGGTAAATAAAATAAAGCAGTACAAGATCTGGCAATTTCGCTAACATCTGTACAGTTGAAAGGTATGCCATACTCCTACACCCACTCCAGAACACACACTGCATACAAAAGTCAAAAAGTTGGTCAAATAACAGGTTTGCTTTAGCATACTTCCTGAAGGACATGAAGACTGCAATTCAGATGTTTGTTATCACCTACCATAACTGGCTTCCATAACCAGAACATTATGAACACAGACTTGAGGTCTGGCTAAACCACATGAACATTCAGGAAAGTCTTTACAACTGATTATAGCAATTCAGTATTTCTCACCATTCCCCAACGTTACTGCCTCAGCATGCATTCACAAACAACCATTGGTCTGAGTGCCTCATAGCCTGCAAAACTCTCTGCCTCCTCAGAAAGCCATCAACAAGTCCAGTTCTTTTATAGAAGCTACCTTGCCCTCCTACATCATGAACCCAAATCTCTAATTTTTTTTTTAATAACATACTTATGAAGCAAAGCACAAATTACCAACATTCTCCAAATATGTCTACTGTACAGGCCCAACAAGATACCAGCTCTGACTCATGAACTTTCTGTAGTGATGAAATCTAAACATCACCTGCATGTCACTATGTCCAACTCCGGACTTCAATTTCTTACTGCTGATTAGCCAAAAACCCCAACTTTAATAACACCACCAACACTGTGAGGTAAAATCTGGCCACTCCACAAAATCAGCACAGTCAAATGGTGTAGACATCGAATATGCCCACAGCCTGTGAAAAAGAAAGTACAGTGTTTCAACACTGCAATAGTTCCAGGAGCTCAAGCCTGAATCCCACTTCCAAACAGACCCTCAACTGCAGCTGCTACTAACCAAATATGCAAGTTGAAGAAGGCACCCATCCATGCGATCTGTCTTTTTTTTTTTTATTTCAATACTTTGTACCACATATGCACGGAGTAACCTCTTCCTCGTGGAACTCAACCACTCAAAATAAGAATATTGTCGAAATTTCCCTCTAGCTGTCAGTGACTACAGCCACAAACAAGAAGAACAACCTGAGGTAGGGCAAGTGCCTCTAAGAGCATGAAATCTATTCAGCTGAGCAACATGTTGCTCGTACTTCCACAAACATCTCCCCACCCTCATAATGGTCAGCACTACTCCATGCACGCACCAGCCACTGTAACTACCAATCACCGAACAGCCCACGAAACCCTTGCAGCATCTGGCAGCCAAGTCTATTCAAAACCACCCAAGTACTATGCTGACAGGAATAACCCTGTTTATACCCTTCCAGTCATTCTGGAGAGCTCATTTTACCAGCAACTTGAAATCATTGTCACATTTGATCAGGCTATAAAGACATAAAAGAATCATCCTCTTAATGCTACCATCCCCCTCACAACACACCGCCAATGACAGTACATGCACCTGACATAGAAGCTCCCTGTCCTCCTAATTAAACTCACTACTATCTCACTTAAATCCCCAGAACAATGAGATCAGAAGAAGGAGAGCAAAAAAAAAAAAAAACATTTAAGCAGTCTACAGGCAAACTCAGCTTATCATTCAATCCCTGGACCCACTGACCAAAAGCACTCCAAGGCCTGCACCCACCGACTGAAAGCAGTTCAAGGCCGACCTGTACCAGAGTACCTACATGTCGTCATGGACGTGTGACTTGCAGCAGTAAGTACACGCCAAAATGTGATCTCTTACCCAGCTACACTTGCCTAAACCCATTAAGCCCCTTCCCCTTACCTCATTTCCTCCCAATCATCCCTCCTTCCTACTTAACCCTTTCATCCCCCCCACCCAGATAACTCCTACTGCTATACTTGTCTTACCTCTCTGAAGATGTCCCTGGACAAACTGGTTTGTTACCAAACCTCATTAATATAATAAGGATAAGCTTTACTATCAGCAAACAATTAAAACTACAATCTTTGATTACACAGTCAAAGAATGTGTCAATATGTTTTGTGCAGTTTTAAAATGGTTCTAGAAATGGTATGAGAAGGTTTAAGTTCTATGCAACTGTGCAATCTGAAATACTATAAAATTGATTACTAAAACAGCTCAGTACTAAACTCCAAAATTCCAAAGGCTTGACTGCTTAATACCTCAGTAACATATGCACACAGTCATTCTTGTGATGACTCAGAGATGGGGGTATCTTTAGATCTCTGGAATCACAGTGTAAAGTAATTAGGCTTCTGTATGCCTGCAACATCAGTGACTTGTCATTTAGAACACGTTGCATATAATGAGGCTTTCCAGTCACTCAAGAGAAATTCTGTGTGGTGAATGTCAAAAAAAAAAAACACTATCAGACCATTCAAATCAGAGTTCCAAAGATCTAACCCTCCAGCTGACTGCATCACTGGCTTGGATATGTGCATCCTGAATGTAATGGATAACACTAACAGAGCTATAAAGCACATTTATACTTTGTTGACAATTTACTGACAGGGGAAATTAGCTAGCACCTGCACAGATATCATCTTCAGCTGTGAAGAGATCGCCAGGAGGCATTTGTATATCAAAGCATAAATAATTTTTGCCACAAGTAGTAATAGCTGTTTCCCCTACAACACTTATAAAAATCCCAGTCTGAGGATATTTTCATTATAAAAGGATCACTATTCTAAAATAATCAGTACAGTTAAAATAAGACTTACTCCATTCAGAAAGGCAGTTCACAGAATATCAGAATTCTAAACATTTACGTAAGCCGATGCTGGTTCCTTCCTGCATTCATATTAAAACTACCAGTTCAGTTACAACTGATAGAAAGCACTGTTGCTTTAGATGCAAGAGAAGATGATATTTGGTATCACTGAGTTTTCATTTACACCAAGTTATGTAACAACAAAAAGCTTCCGGTTCTAAATAAATAGTGTCACTGAAAAAACATATATATCAGCTCTACCAGTCACAGAAATCTGAATAGAAATCAGAACTTCTAATGATCCTGTACCCCAAGAAGTGTGTATGAGTGTCCTGAAAGGTAAAAGACAAAACATCTGAGAACAGAGCCAAACAAACAAATGTGTGATTTTCAGTTGCTTAATCAAGTTGGCACAGTCTACAGCATGAAAAGCCACTGTGCGAAGGCAAACCAAGAGGCAATATAGAAAATCATTACATACCATCAGCAGGCCACTTAGAACCTGACTGATGGTTGTTTCTGGTTTGTGCCGTGCTTATTTGTTTATTTATTTTACATTTGTTTACCAGGATGGTTCGACTGGGATAGTGCCCATTTTCAGCGGAGGCCCAGGGAGAAGAGCTCCAGTCTAACCTTACATATAAATTATTACAGCAAGTAATATAAATTATAAACAAACTTGACAAAAAAATGAGTAACACATTTACAAGACAAAAATGTAAAAACAAAAATATATACATAGTATGAAATAGAACAAGACTTTAAACACTTGAATATAGAAAAATAAATGGCTGAATTTATATGTGTGGTGGAACATAACATTAGTTAGGAAATTAAGCAGGGAGAATCACTTAGGCAAAGTAGTGCATAGTTAATAATACTTCCATGGTGAGAGTTGCAGCTAGGAATGTAGCTAGTTATAGAGAAGTAGTGTTGTTAGAAGGGATATGTTAACAGAGTTAGTATGTGTAGCCAAATTGTATAAGTAATGCTGGAATGTTACATATGCAAAGCCAGGATTCAATTAAGTGTCTCTTGACAGATATTTTAAAATGATTAAGATTGCTTATTGATCTAATACTATGTGGAAGGGTATTCCAATTTTTAGCAATAAAGTTAGAATAAAGAGAGTTGCCTGCTGTATTGGATACTTTGGTTACTTGGAGTAAGTCTTTGTTAGATGATCAAAGAATATGAATGTTAGAGTAGGATTGTAGAAGATTTTTTAGGGAAGGTACATTGTCAGGACTGTGCATTATTTTGTGAGTTATTAACTGGTTATAGATCATAGTATGAGGTAGTTCCAACCAAGAATGATTGTTTAGGCATTGACAGTGATGGGTTGAATGTGTGGAATCTGTTGCAACTTGACAATCTTATTATAACATGATTCTAATTTACTTAGTTCTGACTTTTTGAGGTTGGTAAGTATTGGGGATGCATATAAGACTAAGGAGAGAAGGTGGGTTCTAGCTATGGCTATTATTGCAGCATCAGTTAAGAATTTTTTGTTTCTATACATTGTTCCCATTTTCTTGTGAACCTTTTTGGTTGTGTTAGAAATGTGTATGTCAAATTTTAATCTGTTGTTGATTATGACGCCTAATAGTTTTGTTTCGGAATATGGGAAAATCCTAGTGTTATTACTGGCAGTGATATAAAAGTTAGCTGAGAGGTTAGTAGGTTTAGATGGACATATGAGGGTTGAATCATCTGTGTATTGTATGATAGATGATTGACAGGAGGCAGTATTAAAATCATTTATAAATATGCTGAAGAGGAGGGGCCCTAGGATTGAAACCTGAGCGATCCATGTGGAACAGGAAGGAGTGGAGATAGATCTTGCTTCGATTTCATAGCTTGCTTGCAGCTAGATAGTTAACCTTGAAACCAGTTAACAGCATCAGGGTTGATATTAAGATTTTTCAGAGTAGACAGTAACTCAGGATGGGAAACTGTATCAAATGCTTTAGAAATGTCTAAAAAGACTGAAGACACTATTTTGCCATTGTCTCTGAATTTATTTATGGTATTAATGAAACTTAGAAGAGCTGTAGTAGTGCTATGATGTGGTCGGAATCCATGCTGTGACGATGAGAGGAGATTATGGTTTAGAAGGTGTTTCAGAAGGTGAAAGTGGATACATCTTTCCACAATTTTAGGAGGTGGTGAAAGTATAGCAATGAGCTGGTAGTTTGTTAGTTCTGTTGAATTATCTCCTTTGTGTAATGGTGTAATATATACATTTCTCCAAATAGCTGGGACATACTGTTCTGTTACAGAATGGTTTATAAGTATCGACACTGGGAAGGCAATAACATCTGCTCTTAATTTTAGATATAAATTCTATACAAATATATATATATATATATATATATATATATATATATATATATATATATATATTAATAGTACATAAATATTTACATATATATATATATATATATATAAAAAATAAATTATATAATTATAACTAAATAATTGTACAGTATAAATAATAAATATAATTAAATAATAAATTATATAATTATAATTAAATAATTGTAAATATATATATATATATATATATATATATATATATATATATATATATATGTATATATATAAATATATACATTTATAAATATTATACAAATATTATATAAATATATATTATATAAATATTAATATATTCTAAATAAAATTTGCTTATATGGGTCAAAGCGACCATGAGGTTGCTAAAGGCAGCAATGCAACTGAAGTATTTCTGTAAAAATCTCCTATCCCAGTTCAAATGCAGGTGGTCTCTGCAAGAGTGGCTTTAAAATGTTGGGAGGGTGGTATAATGGTTAAAATGCTTACCTTACAAGCACAAGGTGCAGCATTTGATTTTCAGAAGGAATAATTGGCTGGCCTGAAGTGGCCACCAAGGGAAGTTAGCCTAGTATAAAGCTATGAAATCCCAGCCCAGTAACATCAGTATCTTTTATCACGATGGAACAGATTTTACATTCACTGGCTCACATCATTTTTTTCAGTCTACTGTGTGTGACCAGGAGGATTTGAACATCTGAGGGGAGAAACCAGAATAAAAAAGGTCTTCCAGGATCCTTTCAGCCTTGTTGTACACTTTTCTTTTGTACAGATGTGGGTACTACTCAAGAATTTGTAAGTGCTTCATTAATAGGCATCATATTAATATGCTCCAGGGAAGACAATTCTATCACATCTATCTGTAAGATGGTGCTGAATCATTGTGGAGTGACATATTGATAATGAGAACTCTGACAGTCCCACAAGATTGAATTTGTTGTATTCTAGTGGGATAACATATAGCAACTATTTTACGAGTGTTGGGGTATAATTTCAATAAGTGGTGTAGAGTTATTTATGCCTCTCTTAAGTGTCTCTTATTAGGGGGTTTAAAAAAGTTCATGTCCCTCAAAGTTCCATATCGAAAGGGTCTGTCACACATTCAGTGTTAAAGGAAAACCTTAGAACTCAAAAAACATATTTTTTTCATTGTATCTTTGTTTTTGAGCTATTTTAATGCCTCAAAATCACTCCAAGTGCTTCTTTTACAATTTTGTTTCTGTCAAAATGGTGGATGATGGGGCCTGCCTTGGTAAGGTGATCTGATTTTCTTGCTTTCCTTCCTTCTTCCCAGAATACATTTCAAGTCCTCTTTATATGACTCCTGCCAGACATAAGGACAAGGGCGCCCACAGGCAGGTGCAAGGGGGGTGCACTGGCAGCCCACCCCCCAGAACTGGCTGGCCAAGAAATTAATTTTATTTTAATTTTTTAAAAAAAGTTTTTTTTTTTTTTAAAGGGCGTTCCTCTTTAAGAACGCCCTTTGCATCCATAGGCACCAGAACCATAGAGCGAGGGGGAGGGAGCTCCCCCCCTTTTTCAGCTGTAAGACCTATAGGACCCATGTGTGCATTGCACACTAACGTAAATTCAAACACAAAAGTGCACGGAGGTTGCCAGAGTCACAGTGATCCATTTATGCACTGCCGCTTTTGCTTATATGCAGGCTGAGGTAAGGATTTTTCTGCCAGACAATTGCTCCAGTTTGTTTATTTATATACAGCAGAGGAAGTAAGGATTTTTCTGCCAGACAATTGCTCCATTTTGTTTATTTGTATAAAGCAGAGGCTCTGTTTTGTTTATGTACACACTATACTTAAAACTGGTATTTATGAACAGTTAACAGGCTATAGGAAATTCACACGTCACATGAATGTTTTACATACACGAATGTTTATGAGCAACGTTTGTCACTCCAAACTCGTACTCATCACAAAGAACGTACCTTATGTGAGGTCTTAAAACTTTCATGATCCTCAAAGTTTTACATCAAAAAGGGTCTGTTACACATTCAGTGTTATCAACTCTTTTAGCTGATACCCATTGTAAAAAGAAATAAATCATATTAATTAAAATATCTTGTTTATAAGTAAAAACAGCATATTTAACCATCCTATGTCCTTCCTAGCTGAAGTTGTTTGTAAGCTCTTAGTTTGTGTTCCACATTATGATGGCTAATGTTCCTCATTTTGGAGATGGAAGGTTGAGAGCTATGCTCGTACTACCTTCAAAAACATAGACTAAAATGTCTGAAGCTCCTGTTGTTCTTAATTTATGTTACTATGGGGACAGTGTCAAGATGGCGTAGGGCTGAGGGTCATGTCTTGTGGAGAGAAATTTAAATAGGTAAAGCAGTGTTTGATATAGCCAGTACCAACTTAAAATGTAGGGGAAAGTTTACTTTTTAATTTTAGTCTGTAACAGATTCTTGCTGACATATGGATATGTCACAGCAATGCTCTTATTTAGTCCAAAATGCTGAATATATGGTTTTGTGATTGCTGGGAAGTTTCCTTTTGCAGAATGATGCAAAGACCGTCGCCGTTTTCTGATCGCTACTCATATCCTTGTTATTACTTCGGAATAATTACAAAATAATGTAATCTTTTTCTTGCTCCATTTAATGTGGATGAAGTGTAAGTGTTTTTCTTATATTTAACAGGCTTTAACAGCCTTACTTACATATTTACAGCCCTTTATGTAAGCAACGTGTTATTGTAAACATGAAGAACTAAGGAACAAGCTGTTGTCAATGCCCAGTTTTGGCTTGTGCTGTGCTGTTTTAGTTTATATGCAGGAAGAAGTGCTCTGTTTTTTTTTTCCCTGATAAAAAATGTATTAAGATCAAAACTAAAACATACAACTGTTATAAAATAATTGATAAGATTTTTTGATACAATAGATAAAAATAGAAAATATTGATACATAAACAAGAATAAACATAACTATTTACAAAAGTGTTCACTACATATGGATGAAGTTTGCTATTTAAATTAAAAAATAAAAATAAAATGAAACTAGAATCATTTTACTGGTTTACCAGTAAATCATTTATACTCTTCCAATAATTGTAAGTTGTTGTGTTCCCTGATGATCGAGCTCTAACTGTCATCATTTCAAATTTAGAGACTTCCATAAGAAGATCTTTAAAGTTTTGAAAAGAAGGGATTTTAGAGGATTTCCAATTTTTAGTGATTTCTTTCCTGGCAATGGATAGAACAGACCACAGAATTGAATATTTTTTTGAATTTACACAATTAGGGACTGGAGTGTTAAACAAAATAAGTGATTTATTGATTGAAAACGTATCTGTAAAGACAGCTTGTAGGAAGTTATTGATGTCATCCCAAAATTTCTTTAAAAGATGACAATCATAAAATATGTGTGCCCAATCCGCATTAATAACTTTCTTACATCTCCAGCATAAAACATTTTCTTTAGATATCTTGTTGACTTTAAACGGAGTAAGAAATGATCTGTTCAAAAATCTCCAAGTAAAAATTCTCCATTTATGTGAGGATGTAGTTTTATGAGCTGATAGGAGTATACATAACTTATCAATATCTGAAGGATAACAATTATTAATGGTAATAAAAGATTTCCAATAATTTTCTGAATGAATATCTAAGTCTGATTTTATTGATTTGTATATGTGAGGGAGACTAATTTTATTAGAGTCATTCTGTTGAATGAGAACCATTAAATACCGTATTAGCCTAGGGAGTATTGTTTTAGTTGTAGAAGGAATAAGATCAAGCTTATCTTTGATATATTTCTTAGCTTCTAGTAAGTCAAGCCAAGAGGATGAATCAAAATTATTCTTTTCAGTAAGAATGTTAAGTGATTTTAACTCATTATTATGCATCATTTGATACCAAACTAGTAAATGCTTTTGTTTAAATAAATACATTTTATGATAATCTGTAGTGAAGATGATATTATGACTATATGCTATAGGGAAAATAAGAAATATCCAGTATTCATATAATTTGTGTCTAAGAATAAAGTTTTTGAAAGATTTCAAAATTAAAATTATGTAGTTAGATCTATATAATTGAATGTAATGATATGAAAAAAATTCTTTCAATCTCCAAATAAAAGTATTATTTATTAAGTTTAGCATATTAATTTCAAAAGTATTATTAGGATTTTAAGATAAACAAAGAATATAATCTTTCCATTTAGCTGAATATTTACTATCTATAAGAAGAGTAATAGTTTTAATTACAGATGAAATAGCATAAAATTCTAGATTAGGTATAGCAAAACCACCATTATCCCACTTGAACATTTGGATAAATAATGCAGTTCTAGATTTAATTGGATGCCAGAGGAACTTATTAATGAGAGAATTAAACTTTTTAAGTACTATATGGGTAGGGGGTATAGATATAGACTGTATTATATACAAGATTTTAGGAAGTAAAACCATCTTTATAAGTGACAACTTTTCTTCCATTGAGAATCTTATTTTTTAACCATGAGCTTGTTAGAGATTCTATTATTTGAATACTTTTGTTGAAATTTATTTTTAATGTATCTTTTAAGTTATTAGAAATAATTATACCTAGATATGTTATTTGTTGAGTTTGAGGTACATATTTCTTAAAGTTATCTTGAATGTTGAATTTTTTTGACCAACTAAGAGAATTTGTGTTTTATTATGATTACATCTAAGAGCTAAGTTTATCTGAAACCTGTCCATATTAATAAATAACTCTGTCAAAGTAGGATTTTTACCCCCCCCCAAAGTAATCAAGATGTTATCTGCAAACAGTTGTATTTTGATGTTTCATTAAAACCCAGATCATAACCTTTAATGTTAGTATTATCCCTGATCAGATTAGCATATTAAGGTGAATAAAAGGGGAGATAATGGACAGCCTTGTTTGGTTCCTTTTTCAATAGGTATACATTGTGAAATATAGGAGCCCATTTTGACATATGCTTGACAACCAGTGTAAAGTTGGGTAATAAAATTTATAAAATTTTTGGAAAAGTTAAGTTCTCCCAGTAGAATAAATAAATAGTCCTCGTTTATTGTGTCGAAAGCACAATTTATGTCTAAGCTAATTATAGTTAGGTTATTTTTAAAGTTCTTAACTGATTCTATTAAGGTTAATATTCTCTTAATGTTGTCATATGAAGTTCTGTTAGTACTAAAGCCAGTTTGATCAGAGTCTACCAAACTAGGAAGGACATTTTGAGTCTATTTGCATAAATAGACATAAACATTTTGTAATCTGTATTTAATAAAGAAATCGGTCTGTATGAATTGCATTTGGTAGAATCTTTATCCTGTTTTAGAATAGGAGTGACAAAGGTATATTTCCACGATGGTGGAATTAAATTTTTAGTTTGGGCTATACTGAAAACTGAGTGTAAAATCGAGAGAGCTTTTGTAGGTAAAAGTTTATAAATTTCAGGGATGATACCATCATTACCCGGGGCTTTGTTTTGTTTTAATTTGTTAATTTGTACTTGAATGTCATTAAAGGTTATTTGTCTGTCTAATGATACAACTTGTTTAACAGTTAACTTTTTTTTGTGTTTTTATTAATGAACGACTTTATATCAGTTATGGGGTTTATTAACTCAGTAGACTGATTAAGTTTAGAAAATAGTTCTCTAAATTCATTTAATATGTTATGAAGACCAGAAACCTTGTTCTTTTTTTTTGAGGTGAATAAAGTTCCTTAATGTGATTAAATTTATTCATTCTTTTAATTTTGTTGGCAAGCATATTTATGGATCTAGGGTTTGATGAAAAAGCAATAAATTTAAACTTCTCTAAACTAATCTTTATCTTATGATCTAAAATCTCAAGATACTTCTTATTTAAAGAATCTATATGTTTTTTAATAGTTTTAGCTTCCTTGTTTTTTAAAAGAAGTAGATTCAAATTATCAAGTTTTGTTTGAATCTCTTTTAACTCTTTATCATATGATGACCTCTCAATTGAAGCTGTCCAAGTAGCTCATAGAGCCAGTATCATCACTGTCTATACCCTGGTACTTCTATCCTTGAACAGAACCCCATTCCTAAACCTTGTAACTCTTTATTCCCTTTCCTGATATCCATTTATCCTTACCTATATACTCATCGACCATACCTTCTTACCTGCTATCTCTGCTGCAGTGGCTGATACTTTTTCTGCTGCTGGTTCTTCTTTCTGTTCTTCCCCGCTCCGTTCACCCTTTGGGCTCACTCTGCTCCCCTACCCTACCCCCAATTCCCACCCACCCCCACTACATCTGAACGTATACCCTCATAACCACACCCACTTCCTCTCCTACTAATTAACCCCACCCCTTCCTCTTCCTATTTTCCACCCCTTCATAACTTCCCTCCACCACAATTCAAACATCATTCTCATTCAAAACACCACACATCCCTCTTCTGTCTCTATACTAACCATTGAACTCTCAAGAAACCAAAACATGTCTCCAAAATATATATTCTTCTCCACCCAACTAATTCTCTTTATGAACCTAACCTTCATCTACTACCTCACCCAACCTAACACCCTAGCTCACACCCCACTCTTCTACACAACCAGCACTCTCAACATACCTCACTCCTACTCAACCATACCAATATCTCCAACACTTTATCCCATCAAACACAATCTATGCTTTCTCTACAAACCTATCTCACCTTATAAAACTTCAACCCACACCCTACCAAAACTTCCCCCAACAACTAATATTACTTATGAAAGAAAACACAAAAGCCCCTACTACATAAAGCAGATTCTAACATCTCTACTATTATCTGGAGATGTTCACCCTAACCCAGGCCCAAACACCTCCCCCTCTACCTCTAAATCCATTCAAT
Organism: Protopterus annectens; assembly: GCF_019279795.1. Classification (NCBI taxonomy): domain Eukaryota; kingdom Metazoa; phylum Chordata; order Ceratodontiformes; family Protopteridae; genus Protopterus; species Protopterus annectens. The sequence continues at coordinate 586,204,424 of NC_056745.1, read as the reverse complement.
TAGCATCCCTTAACGCACAAAGTTTAGCTAACAAAGTTCCTAACCTCCAAGCCTGGCTACACCATAACAAACCAGATGTCTTGGGCATATCCAAAACCTGGTTAAAACCTCATATAAAAGATGTGGAGATAGTACCACCTAACTACTCCATTATCAGGGCAGACAGAACCCAAAAAAAAGGTGGTGGAGTAGCCCTAATCTACTCATCCTCTCTATGCATTACTCCCTACAATAAATCTATTCCTCAATTCAGCAATGCAGAATTAATAATAGCCCAACTTCAATTAAATAAGCACAAAAATATATGTATAACCTGACTCTACATTCCCCCTGGAGACAATATCTTTACTCTTGAAGATATCATCTCCTGGTTCTCAACCAATATATCGAATGAAACCATCATTATGGGAGATACCAACATCAATTGGTCCTCCACTCAATCCCTTACCCCCTCCATTAACATCAACCTATATAACTTCTCACAACTCATCAACTCCACTACTAGGCCCTCTAAAGACTTCACTACTGGCAGTATTATAGATTGGATCTTAGTCTCTCACCCCCACTATTACCCTGATAGTGGAATTCTTCCTGATTCATTAAGCGACCACCTTCCCATCTTTGCTACACGCCTTCCTTCTCCCTTACAAGCTACCCATAATTACATAACTTTCAGATACCAAAAAAACTTCAACCCAGAAGCCTTCTCCAACTCCTTAAAATCACTTAACTGGAACCCCATAAAAACTCTTCCCCTAGAAAGTGCAATCACTCACTTTAATACTACTTTCCTAAATCTTTTAGATATTCATGCTCCATTAAAAACCAGAAAAATAAAAAGCAAAACTACCCCTTGGCTAACTAAAAGCACACTAACAACCATGCGGTTAAGAGATAAAGCCTGGACACGCTATCACAAGCACAAATCTCCCACTACCCCTAATGAGTACAAAACTCTTCGCAACACAGTAAAAAAGCTTATTTCAGCAGACTGTCAAAACTACTACTCTTCTCTTCAAAGTAAATACAAAACTGACCCGCAAAAATTCTGGAAAGGTATAACCTCCCTCCTAAAACCTGGTACAACTGAAAACCCAAACCCCAACCCAAATGTACAAGACAATGAACTTGCCACCAAATTTAACTCCTTTTTCATTGACTGTATCTACAAACTAACCTCTTCCTTCTCATGCAACCATCCACCTCCTACTACCACCTGTCCCCCCACACCCCCCTTCTCCAATCTATCACCCTACTACCTCCCAACCCCTTACATTCTCACTGAAACCAATCCCTACTTCCACTATAAAAAAACTACTGCAGAAACTAAAACCATGCACCAATGCTCCCGATAACATCCCCTCACACTTCCTCAGCACATCTGCAGATGCCATCGCCCTCCCAATTAGCATCCTAATCAACCGCTCTATCCAAGAAGGTCATGTTCCACAAATCTGGAAAAAGTCCTTTATCATTCTCCTTCATAAAGGAGCAAATACTAGCATTACCAACTTCCGGCCCATCGCCATCCTCTCTCCTATCTCAAAAATTCTAGAAAAATGTATCCATCTACAACTCCTTCCCTATCTATTAGACAACAACCTACTAACTTCTACTCAACACGGCTTCCATCCTAATCATAGTACTATGACAGCCCTCCTTTCATTCCTTGAAACAGTGAATAAAGCTAGAGACTCTGGTCTCACTGTATCTACCATCCTACTTGATCTCTCCAAGGCATTCGACACTATCTCCCATAACCTACTACTCACTAAACTGTCAAAGCTTAACCTATCACCTTCAACTCTCACTTGGTTCACCAGCTATCTCTCAAACAGGCAACAAGCTGTCAAATGGAAAAAAGCCACCTCCTCTTTCCTAAACACCCCCACAGGTGTCCCACAAGGCTCCATATTAGGCCCCCTCCTATCACTCTATCCCCCATGCTAACATCATCCAATATGCACATGATTCTACAATCATCTGTGCCGCCTCTTCCATTCCAACCCTTCTAAAACTCACTCAAGAAGCATTCTCCACCACAGAACAGTGGATGAAAGATAACCATCTTGCACTTAATGCAGCTAAATCAAAACTAATGATATTTACCCCCTCTAAAACCAACACATTTAATAGACAACTATTCTCCATCACCAGTCAAAATAATACTCCACTTGAACTGGTATCTGAAACCAAACTACTAGGAGTTCAAATCGATGATAAACGTAAATCCGAATCCCATCTACTAATAAATGTTAAAAAAACCCACCAAAAACTTGGTCTGCTCTATAGACACAAACGATTCCTCTCATCAGCTACCAAACTCACTCTCTCTTCTACATTTCTCTTACCCTCTCTCCTATATGGTACCCCTCTTTTAACTAATCTACAATCATCTCTTAAAACTAAACTATCTGCCTGTTACAATAAAATAGCCAAATTTGCCACTAGCAACAAAGCTTCAACACATCACTGTACACCACTCCATAAACTAAATTGGCTCGAACTTCCCAACTACCTCTCCTACACTCAGCTCACATATGCACACAAACTCATTTTCCAACCATACCTCTGTCCCTCCCTATCCACTACCTTTAAAATTCACCTGATTCAAAGAATTATCAGATCCACTAATCAAAACCTAATAGAAGTCTACAGACCCCTTCGTCCCCCTGGACATAACCTCCTCTCTTTTACCCTAGCTCGACTATGGAGCTCTCTCCCTCCCTCCATTCGCACCATCACTAGCCTTCCAATCTTTAAAAAATCACTTCACTCCTACCTAACATCCACATGGGCATGCTCCTGCTCCCACCCCACATAAGTATTCTCTACTTCCTGTATTCTTACTACCCTCACCTTCTCTACTCAGCTCATAATCAATTTCTTAATATCATCTATCATCCTGAATGCCTTCTGTATAAAAAAAAAAATGTTTGATTTTTGTTTTTAACTTTACTCATTGTAACCTCTATACCTTGTTATGTCTTGTAAGTTATATAATGTAAATCTCTGTAACATGTAATTTTTGAAGGAGCTTTTCTCCCCAGGACTCCACTGAAAAAGGGTTCACTTGGCCCAGTGGACTATCTTGGTTAACCAACAGCAAATAAATAAATAAATAATAAATAAAATTCTTTTTTTTATACCAATCAATTATCCTACCATATAAGTAGGCTTTCATTGTGTCCCATACGAAAATTTCGGAAGTGTCTTTAGTGGTATTGAGTTCGATAAAGTTTTGAAGTTTCTGTAGCTATGAAGGATTTAAAATCATTCAAATTAGAGATGTAGGCTGGAATCCTCTTTATCTGAGCATTATATAATGAGTAAATAGATAAGTCAAAGGTTATAGAATTATGATCAGAGAGGGGACATGCAATCACCTTAACATTAGATAAAGAATCAACTAAATTATTAGAAATAAAAACTCTGTCTATCCTTGAAAATGAGTTATGCCTGTGAGAAAAAAAAGTATAGAATAATGATTTAGTATCTGCATAGTTATTTATATCTCTCAAACAAAAGGAATCAGCAAATTCTTTTAATAACCTGGCAGTGGATGAAATCCTCCTATTCCCAGCGAAGGTAGAGTCTTTACTATCAAAAATACAATTAAAATCACCAGCTAGAATCGTGTTGCCTTTTGAAATTTGAGTAATGTGTTCTATATGTTGCTGTGCTGTTTTAAGTTCAAAGCCAGGAATCCAATATATGTTAAATAATGTAAATATTTTACTATTAAATTCTAATGTGATGGATGCTACCATACCTTTATTATCTTGGTATGTATCTATTATTCTAGGAACAGGGAGTGTGTTATTCCATAATATTGCAACACCTCTTTTTTTAACATGTTCAGAACTAACTAGCAGAGAGAATGATTTAGAGTCTAATTTGGTAATGTCATCTGATGTCAGATGGGTTTCTTGTAAGAATATCAGTTGAGAATTTTGAAGTTTAAAATATTTAATTAAAGATCTCCTCTTGTTTGGATTGTTTAAACCATTCACATTAAGTGAAATGCAATGTAAGGAAGTCATGATTTAAATTGTTTGCATAATAATACATTCTAACTCTAAGTGTTATTAGTTGTTTGACTGCTAATATATAAGAGATAGATATAGGGAACACAACAATAATTATATAAATCATATAATAAGGTAGTAAAACCAAAGATAAGTTTAAATAATGGTCATTCGTGTGAGTTGTAGTGAACATCAATAATGATATTTTCAAAAATATATAACACAAACTATTAATTAAGAAAAACCCCCAAACCCTTCTGGAGTTAAAAACTCCTAATTTGAGTGAGATCAATCACTCAAATTGTCTTTCAAACTAGCAGCAAATTACAGTCAGGAACTGCCTAGTTATGATCTTAGATGTATTAATACAGTATGACATAACAAAAATCCAATAAACCATTTATTAGTGGTATATAGTACTACGGTACTACATACTAGAAATAGATAATGAATACCAATACCAGTCTGTTAATAGATACTGTAATGTTTGTAAATGCATAATCTGTAGCCAGATGTAAAGACAGTAGAAGAGTAATATAAATAGAATATTTCTGGGAATAATAAAAAAATATGACACTAAAGACTAGTCAACTACCTTCATTATATTCTGTCTTACTCTTCCACTACCTATAACATGTTACCACATTTCACTAAGACCACGCTCTGAAATGAATTGTAAGATATCATGAAGCGATGAGTCAAAAATAGGTTAAAGAATGTGGTAATTAATAAACAGCATTAAAATTATCATTCTAAAAAAAAAATAAATGAAAAGATATTTCAGATAAACTGTACAAAAGACAATGCCATAAAATGTAACTGTTGTATCACTTACATTCTAGAAACAAAAATAAAAATAATACCATAAACAACAAGATACTCAATTATGTGAGAATAAGTAGAGAGATGAAATAGCTTTGTTACTAAAAAATGAATAATTTGTTATGTATTAAACAACATTGCAGTATGCAACAAAAGACAGATACATTAGTTATTATAATATAAAAAAGAACAAACCAATGCTTGTTTCTATTCTCTTTTTTTCTTTCCTCCTCCCTCCCTTCCACTTTTAAAAAGCTATGTAATTAAAACTTATATTGTTGAGATGCGACAGTATGTTAGCAAGTTAGTATTTCTTTTTTTTTAAACTCTACTTTTCAAATCTTATTTTTTTATCTCTCATTCCCCATCCTTCCTTTTCCTTTAAAACAAAAAAATGCATAGCAAAACAATAAGAATGGATTATAAAAAGTATTAAAACTGATAGTGAAAATAAAATAAGCAACAGTTAAATTTTATATATATATATAGATCATCAAAGTCCAAGAATAATCAATACTTGTGGGACTAAATATAGTGCCTTGCTATATGGATCTCAAGTTTCTTTAGTTTTCCTTCTTTCACTGTTCCTCGTGACATTCTACTGTCCTTTTCCTGCTCTTCCTCTAACAGTTCTGTGATGGCTTAGTATCGCTATTTAGATCAGAATGATCATAATGTGATGAACGCATGACCGATAGGTTGATACTAACAAGATGACATTCAAAAGTTGCAGACGACATTAAATAAGTATTGTTTGATCTTCCGTTTAGATGAATGATAAATCATACATTGAGTGCTTCGTTAAAGAGGTCAGAGTGCTGATGACATTCTGTGTTGGAAAGTCAACTAACAGCTGATCTTCAGTCAACAAACTTGAACAGCTAGCTGGAAGCTGCAGTGGGAAAAAAGGTGAGTGAGACATGCAGAACAACATCCAACAACTCCAGGAAGTGCTCGAGACATCACGAATACATCAAGAGCAATACGTAATTGTCGCCGCATGAATCAAATCCAAGCACTAATACACAAGATAGCAAAATGAAGCAAAAAAAAAACCAACAACAAACAAATAAACCCACAAAGAATCCCACAAGAAAGTCCATTGCGAACACAAGATCTCCCCAAAAACAACGGGACACTAAAAAGATGGCGTCTATCAAACAAATCAAACAAACCCCAGCGTATACACACAAAAGCCCATTCAAATAACTCGTCCAACGCTAACCCGTCAGCAATACATCAGAGCTAAAAAACAAAATAGCTAAGACCCACAAACTTTAAAAAGGAAAGAATCACTCAGACTGAAAAAAACAATAAAAAGTAAGATCCAGTACACCACAATGCATATAGCCCGCTCCTCCTGAATGTAACTGTAAAATAGCAGCGTAACCGACCAAGTAACCGTTAGTTGCAAAGGACAAGATATGAACTGTCAAAAGCAGGAGAACATAAATTCCTTCTATCTTATATGTGAATGAATTATATCATGTGAATGAAATTCTATGTCAAGTTAATGAACTAAATACGAATATTATTAGATCATAATGTAACTTGAGGTTAATAACAATTGAATATGAAGCAAATAGCATAACATTAAGAAGTTCATAACACAAACCAGTGAAGAAGGAAAAAATGCAATTACAACACTCACCTGTTGAACCATTTTCATCTCACAAGACTTCTGGGTTATGTAAAAAAAATAAATAAATAAAATAGAACTCAAGTCATTTATTTCTTTTTTAGTTTCTCTTTGTGGTCTAGAGATTTCCAGGAACCATTTTCCACTAATCTCTTGAGGATAGTGGAAGCCCAGTCCATATCATCTATTTTATCCAGGATTTTATTTGATTTTATATATGCAATGGCTGGTTCAAGTTCATCAAAAATCTTGGGACCGTCTTGAAGAAAGATTTTTAGCCTTGCTAGAAAAAGTAAATGTGTTTTAATTTGTGTTTTTTTAGTAATGGCAAGAAAAATTTCCTTCTGGCTATTACTGACGAAGAATAGTCATTGTCAAACCGGATAACATTATCTTTAAATTTGATGGGAGATTTGGACAATGCTGTCTTCAGGACAATTTCTTTGTCATAAGAGGACAAAAATCTGACTATGACAGATCTTGTGGTGTTAGCTTTATTCATTTTTGATGAAGAGACAAAGATCTATGAGCCCTTTCAATTCCATATGAAACGGTTTCTGGTAGCTGCAGGATCTCTGGTAACCATGATGTTAAAAAATTCTCCATATTATTATCTTCCACATTTTCCGGCAACCCGAAGATTCTGATATTGTTTCTTCGAGATCTGTTCTCTAGATCTATTTTTGCTGACAGTAAGGAGTTTTGCTTTAAAAGGCTTTCTAGATTTTGTTCATTTACCTGAATTCTAGAGTCCATGCCATTTAAAGATGTTTCTATTCCATTGATTTGTTCTTTTTGTTGTCTAAGGTCTAGATGAATAGTTTCCATTTGTTGAGAAGATTTTTCCTTAAAGTTTTCCAAGTTCAAGTCCAATTTGTCAATTTTTGTAGAGACATCTTGAATGGTAGAAAGTAAAGTTTATAGTTTCTTTTTTAAAGAGATATCCTGGTGTGAAGATTTAGAGAAGCTCATACTGTTAACTGATGACAGAAACTTGACTCTAATATTTTGACAGGAAAATATAAAAAAATAATGCAAAAATTGAGATACTATCTAAAAAGACTTTAAGAATAAACTAAATGTGTAAAAAACAACACATTAGATAGATATTCTCAAATTTTCTTGTCATAAAAGATATGAAAAGGCAGAGCTGACAGAAAATGCTGTTACTCAAGGCTCATCCTTAGCCACACCCCACCCCCCATTGTTTTTGAATTCATCTCTATGCAGACTCTGATGTTCATCGTGCTATACTGCTGCAGTCATCACACTTGGGTTATCCTGTTATCAGGCGGTCCCGCAGTCGGCCGAATCCCAAAATCCTGGTGTGGCGTCGGTTGTCGTCATCTCTTCCCTGACGTCAGTGTGACAGGGGTATAAAAGAGACAGCCGATGCCATTTTCTTCAGTCTTTCTTGCCGCGTGGTGCCTGAAGCAGAAGCAGTTCGCAAGTGCAGGTCAGCCAACTCCTGAAATTTTCGAATCGAGTTTCAGCCCAAAGTCTTCTCTAAAGCTAAGTAACTCGTTGGGGAAACTTTTCTTACCTTAGACCGATGTCAGACAAAGTTAATAATTGTATTTCTTGTGGGAAGCAAATACCTCATAAGGATTTTCATTCTTATTGTATTCCTTGCCTAGGCCCAGACCACGACGTCTCTGGTTGTCGGTTTTGTGCTAGGTTCAACAAATGTACAATTAAGTGTTGGGCAGAATTCGTCCAGCATTATTTTGGCAGAAAATTTAACTATAGAATGCCATCGGATCATCCGACATCAGCAATGATTAAAAAACGCAAAGATAAGGACCAGCAGCCAAGGCCAAGACCAGATACCGAGGCCTCAGCAAGGCCTGATGCTGGTTCTCCGGTTTTCAGCGAGGCACCTTTGCAGCCCCTGACTACTGCAAATTCAGAAATTCTGACGGCCTCCCAAACCGAAGCAGTTGGGCCTCAGGAACTGGTTCCACCTCACTCCTTGGACGTCATCCCCGACGGAGATCCGGAATTTTTGGATAGGCCTTCGGTCTCTGAAGGTGTTTTCAAACCGACAACTATCTCTGCCAAGCCTTATGCTAAATTCAAAGCCCCCTTGAAAGTTAGAAAACTGGGGCCACACACCCCTCCACAGGCCCCTATGCCTAAAATACAGATGCTTAAGATGGCTGAGGATTTAATTACCCTTATCAGGGGATCCCAACCCCCACCTGACAAAAGGCCTAGACTGGAGGAAGATTATCCTTCCTCTGACCAAGCATCCATTTCCTCCGGCAACTCTGACTACCAGGATTACTCCTTCCCTCCTTATGAAGACTCAGATACTGAAGAGTCCATTCCCTCTGTCTCCTCCCCTGAAGACTACTCTTTTGGGGAACCTTTACACACCATGAGGGAACACTTCCACTGGGAAGGCCAAGATTACTCTGACTCTAAGAAAAGACTCCGTGAGTTTCTTCCACAGCATAGACCCCTGGCAATTCCTCCAGTTTTAGACATTTTGGATGATGTTTTCTCTGAATCCAGTTTAAACCCAGATTCCTTACCTCCAGCACCAGCTAAACCAGACGGATACTACCGAGTTCCTGATACTCATAAGTTTCTATACAAAAGCCCTACTGCAGACCCCGAGACCATTTCCCAGGGTCCCAAAGGGGTTAAGGCTTCTACTGCTAATAATCTACTTCCTTCTGAAAGAGATTCCAAAGCATTAGAAAGATGGGGAAAGAAAGTGTATACCTCTGCCACTTTGGCCATGAGGGCATTAAACTGCCAATTCCACATGCTAAAATACCAACAGTATTTGATTACACAGTTAAAGCAGAAACTGATCCCTCAGACAGATCAACTTGATTTCAAAGAGATGCAGGATTTGCTGCATGCAGCAGAACAGGTAGGAAAGCATACCTTACAGTGTGGTTTTGATTCATTGGAAGCCTCATGTAGAGCAGCTGTCACAGGGTCTGTAATACATAGGCATGCTTGGCTTAAAGAACAAGCCTTACCAGAACATGTCAAAGCAAAGTTATTGGATGCTCCATTGCAGAAAGATGTGTTATTTGGTGTCAAAGCAGAGGCAGTTTTAAAGAAAATGGAAGAAAAGGCAAAATCTATGCAAACAGTTAAAGATTTTTTACAGGTACAACCTCCTCATTTCAGCAGAAACTGGCCATCAAAAAACTGGTCCTTTCCTGCATCAGACAGACCCCCAAAGAGGTAGGTACAGGTGCCCAAGGGGCAGAGGCCAGCCACAAGGTTCTTTCAGGCCTAGACAATGGCATACAACAACTCAAAGAGGTGGAGATGAAAGATCTCAGCCCTTCAGTAAACAAACACAATGACTTCCCTCTTCGCCTGCCAAGCAAAATTGCCCTGGCAGCACCTTTGGGAGGAAAACTGGCTCTATTCCCACAAAATTGGTGCATCATAACAAAGGACAAATGGATTCTGGACATTATTACCGGGGGCTACAGATTTCATTTCCACACTTTACCACAGATGAGAGGCATGCCAAACCTGCCTCCAAACCAATGGGCAGAGGCTCAAACGCAAATTTCAGCTCTCTTGGATATGAAAGCAATTCAAAAGGTACCTGCAAAAGAGCAAGGTCAAGGTTTTTACTCAAGACTGTTTCTAGTCCCAAGAAAGGACAAAGCCTGGAGGCCCACCTTAGACCTCTCAATTCTGAACACATACCTGGAGGTACCCAAATTCAAAATGCTCACACTACAGCAGCTCCTTTCCATGCTGGGCAAGGAGTCTTGGCTGGTAATGTTGGACCTCAAAGAGGCATACCTGCATGTCCCTATCAGACAAGATTGCAAAAGATACCTCAGATTTTTGGCAGGTACAACGCATTATCAGTTCTCTGCATTGCCCTTTGGGTTATCTACTGCGCCCAGAGTATTTACAAAATGCCTGGCATCAGTAATTGCATATTGCAGACAACGAGGAATACAACTTTATCCATATCTGCACGACTGCCTGATCCAAGCGGACAGCAAGGACATTCTATTACAGCATCTGGCTTTTGTAACACAGCTGCTCAGTTGCCTAGGGTACACAATAAACAAAAAGAAGTCAAAACTAATACCCTCGCAACAGATAATATTCCTGGGTGCCAGCTTAAATACAATGACCCAGATGGCTTACCTCACACCAGACAAACAAAAACAATTGACTCAATACTTCAAAAGGATAGCAACTTTTACCCAGCTCACTGCAAGGAAAATCCTGCAGGCATTGGGGTTCATGACATCATGCATTCAACTAATCCCATATGCAAAGCTGCATATGAGAAAATTACAATGGTACCTGAAAAGTGTATGGTCTCAACACAGGCCCAGACTCGAAACAAGTATACCTATCATTCCCTGCCTTCAAAAAGAGTTCCTATGGTGGGCTCAAGCATGTCAAATAAACAATGGTCTTCCTTTTGTCTTACCTCCAGCAAACCAAACCATGACAACAGATTCTTCAGACTACGCCTGGGGAGCACACATGGCAGGACAGTGCATACAGGGCAAATGGTCTGCAAAACAAATGCATCTTCACATCAACCAAAAGGAGATGCTAGCTGTGCAGAATGCACTGACAGCCTTCAAGGACCTCTTGCATCCAGGACAACTTCTAATAAGGACAGACAACACCACAGTTATATGGTACATAAACAAACAGGGAGGAACACACTCCTACCCTTTATGCAGACAGGCTATGACCTTATGGAACACAGCATTGACCTACCAAGTACAACTACAAGCACAATTCCTGCCAGGAAAGGAAAACATATTGGAAGATGAATTAAGCCGAAATATGGCAGACCCTCATGAGTGGAGACTACACCCACAAGTATTTTCAATGATAACTCAAAGATGGGGATGTCCAGACATAGATCTATTTGCCTCCCCCAACAATTGCCACTTACAAAAATTCTGCACAAGGACTTATCACTCCCTAGCCTGGAAAGTGGATGCTCTATCATTCAGTTGGACAACACTGACAGTCTATGCCTTCCCTCCACTACCTCTATTGATCAAGGTGTTATTGAAGGTCAGATCAGAGAGACCACAAATGATCCTCATTGCTCTGGACTGGCCACACCAGCACTGGTACCCATTACTAAGGAACTTGACTCACAGCCCTCCATGGATCCTGCCTCAATTCCCACTACTGTTGACTCAGAAAAACTCTCAAACCCGTCACAGCCAGCTCAGAACTTTTAATTTAGCTGCATGGCAAATTCCTTAAATTATCAATCAACACTTCTCTCAAAGGACATCCTGAATGTCATTTTGGAGGCCAGGAGGCCCAGCACCAGGAAGACTTACTCAGACAAATGGAAAAGATTTTGTGCATGGCACCAGGCTAAAGGTCAAAATCCCTGGATACCAAACATTCCTCACATACTGCAATACCTAACTGAGATGCTACACAAAGGCCTTTCCTTCTCCTCCATCAGGACAGAGTCTCTTTATGAACTAACCCTACCTTCATGCCCAAGGTAGTATCCAGTGTGGCTTTGAATCAGACCATTCATTTACCCACATTTTATCCTAACCCACAGAATAAAGGAGAAAGGCTCCTTCACTCTTTGGATATTCACAAACAGCTACGTTACTATTTAGATAAGACAAAGATCTTCAGAAAAACTGACCAACTATTTGTATCATATGCTGCAGGTTCACAAGGAAAGGCTATTTCAAAACAGACCATCTCCAAATGGATAGCACATTGCATCCGCTTTTGATACTCGCACCATGGGAAGGCAGTGCCTGTCAATATTAGATCCCGTTCTACCAGGGCTACTGCAACCTCAGCAGCCTTTCTCAGAGGGGTTCCAACCAAAGACATTCTGGAGGCAGCTACTTGGAGTTCTGTGCACACTTTTACCAAGCACTACCACCTTCCATTATACTTAAAAACCAGAGCTGGTTTTGCCACTGCAGTTCTGCAGGGCATCCTAGCATCACCTAACCCAGTTTAGTACCAGTCACCCTTCCATAGCTTTGGGATTCTACCCAAGTGTGATGACTGCAGCAGTATAGCACAATGAACATAGTACAGTTTTGTACCTGCCATAAATTTAGATGTTCGAGTGGTTATACTGCTGCAGTCCAGGTTACCCACCCTCTATCCCCTCTACATACCAGGGTGTTAGTTACAACTACATGTACATCAATCAATTGGAAGCATGTCTATATGGTGTATTTGCTAACAGCTATTACTATTGTTTATCTACTAAGATATTGTTGCATAGCTATTGTATTGCCTTCCTAGTTGGGAGCACCTGACATCTGGGGCAAGAAAAACTGAAGAAAATGGCGTCGGCTGTCTCTTTTATACCCCTGTCGCACTGACGTCAGGGAAGAGGCAACGACAACCGACGCCGGACCAGGACTTTGGAATTCGGCTGACTGCGGGACCGCCTGACGACAGGATAACCCAAGTGTGATGACTGCAGCAGTATAACCACTCGAACATCTACATTTATGGTAGGTACAAAACTGTACTTTTACTAAGGTGTGTGTGTTAATCTCTATGCAGGCTTATGCTGGGTTGGTTTATGCACTGCTGTTTTAGTTTATGTGCAGGCAGAAGTGCTCTATTTTTCTAAGGTCCATTGTGTTTGGATTAATCTCTATGCAGAGATTCCATTTACTCAGGGTGTGTGTGTGTGTGTGTGTGTGTGTGTGTGTGTGTGTGTGTGTGTGTGTGTGTGTGTGTGTGTGTGTGTGCGCGTGTGTGCGCACGTGTGTGTGTGTGTGTGTGTGCGTGTGTGTGTGCGCGTGCGTGCGTGCGTGTGTGTGTGTGTGTGTGTGTGTGTGTGTGTGTGTGTGTGTTTGTAAGAGGGAGGGAAGGGTGTATGGGAGAGTCATACCTCACAATTATCCAGATTTTTGCCTCATATTTTCAGATTGTTTCTCATAAAATTGTTTTTTTCTGGCAAATCATTGAATACTGAAGTTAAGTTTTAGACTTCATATCCTCAGAAAATGCATACTAATGCAAACAATTTTGTTCTATCCACTTTCTAAGGAGGTTGGGGGATGTATGTGTGTGTCATACCTCTCAACTGTACAGATTTTCACTGAGGCTGAGATATGTGTGTGAGAGAGAGTGAAATGCCCTATTTAGTGGAATTTATTTTCAAGGAATTGTGAGCTTCAAGAGAAGAGAAGTTTACTACTGCTCATGCTAAGTCTGCTTAAAATGTGCAACTGTTTTGTTTAGCAAATGGTATCACTATTGTGGTATAGAGTTTCAAAACAGTCTTAGTAGCACAAGAGGTAGCATACTTGCATCTTGATGTAGAGGGCTGTAGTTTCTACTCCCACCGCATGTAGATTTGTATTTTAAGGGGGTGGAGTGCTGCAGTCCTGAGTATGTCCTCCTTTGGATGAGATGCCTAGTAACTATGAACCTGTGTTTCTGCTTGCCACTTACTCCTACTGCAATATACAAGCTTAACATGTTTTTAAATGTAGGGGCGGCCACAGTGGTGCAGTGGTTAGCGTTGCCACCTCACAGCAAGAGGTTCTCCGCTTCGATCTTTGGCTGGGGTGCCTTCTGTGTGGAGTTTTCATGTCCTCCCTGTGGTCACGTAGGTTTCCTCCAGGTGCTCCGGTTTCCTCCCACATCCCGAAGACATGCTATAGGTGGATTGGACACACTAAAATTGGCCCTAGGTGTGAGGGCATGCATGTGTGTGCCTTCTGTGGAAGGTTGGGCATCGGGCTGGCAACTCGACACTATAAAAACTCCACTGCCGATAATAAGCGGACAGGTGATCTGCTGTGGTGACCCCTAACCGGGAAAAGCTGAAAGAAGAAGCAATTTTTAAATGTAACATAGGCAATTTATTGTTTAAGGGCAGCAGGCACTGAATTTGTAGATTAAACACTGAAATATAAAGCTGTTTTCTACCAATAGCCTCTCCATTAGTTTCAGATGTCTTTAATGTGAAATTATTCAGATGACTTACTTCTGCAGAGATTGTGCATATTGACTGATATTGGTGGATTGTAATGATAGATGCTTAAATTGCCTTTTATGGTTGAAATGTTCTGAATTGGGCAATTTGTCATTATTGGTTCATATGTTTTGTTTCATTGCTTACTGGAAAAAAAATGTTCAAAACTATAAAACACACTCTCTAAGTGGTGCTGTATTAACAAGGGATATAATTCAATTATTATATATTATAATTAATACAATCAGGAAGGTGAATCAAAGCAGTTATGCATGGTTCTGAAATATGTGCAAGGGGCCTATGATTTGAAAACAGTCCAAAGGTAAACTTAACCTGCCACTGGCCAGATGGATTTTCTTTGAATGTGGGTTTCAATGCTGTTTCAGTGAATGCAAGTTTCAAAGGTAGAGAAGTTTTAATGCTAAAGTCTGTTTTCATTGTAAGACTATTGCTTTGTTTAAGTTTAGCAAATGTCTATCAGTGTTTGTGCTATAAAATAGGAGGTTACTATGCTATTGGCCCTGAGGCCCTAACATTTGAAATAAAAGTTGTAAATTAAAACCAAATATCTGTAATCATTTTAGAAGTAAAGCATAAAACAGTATGCAGACTGAGAGTTTTGAACAGTGTTTATGGCAACTGGGGAGAAATAGCCAAGTAATGGGATACTGAAAAGGCTGTGTGTGTGTGGGGGGGTGAAGGGGGTGGGGTTGGGGCGGTGCTTTGAAGGGGGCGGGGTTGAGGCGGTGCTCCGGGTTTGCACCCCCCTCCCCCCTGCAAAAAATCCTGCGGGCTCCCTTGCATAAGGAAGTGGTGCTGTTTTCTCATGCCATTAAAGTATAATGGCAGGACTGTGAAGCACTGACATCTAAACTGTAAAAGAGCTGCTTCTCTGTTTACCTGACTGAGACCCATTTATCTCTCTGACAGAACTTGTTGTATGCTATGAATAGCTGTTAGCTACTTGCACCAAAAGAAAGCAGATAAAAACAGTTTTTTGTAAGAGGAGTCTTTTGTAGTCCTAACAAACTTGATAAACCCTCCCCGTACTCTCATGCGGAGGTGTGAAAACTTTCACTGCAGTAAATAATCCTTGCTGTACATTTACAAGTGACAAGTATAAGGACTCTAAACTTAGTCTACTTCCCAATGCCTTCAGTAGGATGATTTTTCTCTCTCATGAATGATGCAGACTTAAAATGTGCTTTACTAGCTCCTCACTTGTCATGTTCCCCTCCTTTTTTCAATTTCATATTTATTTATACTTTGGTAACCAGGAAAGTGAACTGCTCCCAGGACCCTTATCAGCCACAGCAAAAGTTACACAGGCAAAGATAATAACAATTATTAAATGCACTTATCAATAGAAAGAAAAAAAAACACTGACAAAAAGACATTGACCAAGATTGCACGTGGAACACATAGCCAGTGTGTGACAGCGACCAAGTAAATCACTGAGCAATATTTACTAGAATGTATACATTAATAATGCTTAACTATACTATGTTGTTTATTATAAATAATTCATTGTCTGCACACACACACACACACACACACACACACACACACACACACACACACACACACACACACACACACACACACATAGTGCGTGTGTCATTGCATATTTGTATGTATATAAAGTACATGTGTACAACAGCATGTGTGTGTTTGTGTGTGTGCATTTAAACACATGTACTTCTGATTTCCTTTTCTTAGTGTTCTTTTTTTTTTTTTTTTGAAAATCTTTTTATTTTATTATCTTATTGACAAACAATACAAACCACAGAAGAACACTGTACAAGCATCAACAAAAACTATATACAACTATACATTGCCCATATCATTCACAATATATACAACAGATAATACATTAAGGAGATATAATACAAAAATGAAAAGTGTTTCAGGTTAAAAGACAATCAAAGAATACATTCCAAAAATTTTCAAAACAGAACTTGTGATTACCTTTAGCCGATATTTATCACATTTTCTGGAGTTGCAAATGTGTGTACAGACTATGGTGTGCCTTTAAAGTTATTCTGGAGAAAATGGGATACGAAAAATCAACACTTTCTTGGCAATTTGCTTTATTACATATCCCTCCTGATAATATTCCTAAAGCTCAGCTCAAGGTGGTGATTTCAATTGTCATATTTATCAAATATTATATCTCATTGCATTGGAAGTGCCAAGCCGCACTAACATGGGAAGGTCTAAAGGAATTGGTAATTAGGCATATTAGGGCACAAAAGTATCGCTTTTCTTAGTGTTCTTAATGCAAGGGCACATAGTAAATGTATGTTAAAGCAAATTCAGCTGTAAATTATGGTTGCTCTCTGACAATGCAAGGACTGACTCAAAGTCAACGGGAATCTCTTACAATGCATCTGCATGTACCAGATATGCATCCCCCTCTTGATGGATGTCACACAAACCATAAAAGATGTTTTTATGAAAAATATCAGTGCACCTAGTTGATAGGGTCGCCACCTGACTCTCTTTCTGCAGTTCTGGCCTGTGTGTGTGTGTGTGTGTGTGGGGGGCTTGAAAAAGGTAAATGCATTTATACTTTCCAAGAAAAAATATTTACTGACTTTTCTGTAAATGTCACAGAAATCTTTGCTACTACTCTTAAGTTAACACAAACTATTATAAATAACATTTAAAACTTAGAATTTCAATACTGTGTTGCTGCTTATGTAAATTTGTCAGAAGAGTTGACAATTGCCTTTAAACCCCTGACTGATCTGATTGCTTTGTTTTGCTATAAAAGGGGAGTGTTAAGTTTTCCTCCCCTCTGCAATAAAAACAGTGGAAATAATTCCACAGCTTTCTGTCTTTTATATATCAGCTGCTGTGTTCCTGACATTAGCAGGATTAATTACCCATCTAAGATTAACAGCATTTCCTGACAGGGTAAACTACAGATTTAACTGTGTCTATGATATGTCATGCAGGAGATGAATTTCTCTGCAACGTATGTGAGAAGTTGAGTTTAAAAAAAAGTAGGTGGGCTTTCCCTTCCTTTGACTCCAATGCAAGGAAATAAAAGTTTTAAAAAATACAAGCAGTTTCTGCTACATATACAATGCTGCAACCATATTGTAGGGAGAAAAGAAACGTAACAATTGAGTTAAACTGTACGAGAGGGTGGAGTTTTCCTTTAAGAAATTTTTTAACTGATATCCATGGTAAATAGAAAGTAATCCTACTCACGTAAAGGTCTTTTTTTATAATGAAACGAGCATATTTTGACAATCCTGTGACTATCCTAGTTGAAGTTATTACTTATTTATTTATTTATTTAAATAAAATAAATAAATAGGATCTTTTTATAGTGAAATGAGCATATTTTGGCAATCCTGTGACTTTCCTGGTTGAAGTTATTAGTAAGCTGTTAGTATGTGTTCCACATTTTACCTATTCTACATTTTGAGGGCTAGGGTTTCTCACTTTGGAGATGGAAGGTTAAGAGCTATGGTTATATTTTGTTAGGTATTTATGTGTATTTTAATAACTGGTATATAGTTATATTTTAGCAATCAGTTTGTGTTATTTCTAAATCTGAAAATGTTGATTTAAATTTAAAACTCGTTTGCTACATGTATGGTTTGTCTGTAAGAGTGACTTACTGTTCACATAAAGGGAGTAGACCAATCTATATTGTTCTGTTCCTAATGTTGCATTAAGTGGAAGGTATTGATACGTTTACGGATGTTAGATATGTGGGTCAGTCGTAAAAATTGCAGGTGGGAATAATTATTCCTTGTAAGCTTTCTGTAACTTTGTTTTAAATTTAAAACTGGGTACATGCATGGCTTGGTAATAAAAAAAATGTTAACCGTGGGGACTAATCTTCTGTGATCCAGTATTCTGTTTGGAACTGAATGTTTTGGGGTGAAAAGCATGCATGCTGCGTTGCAAAAAAAATATGCGTTTTATATAAGGCAAATTACCTGTGTAATAAAATATGTCTAACACAGTGCTCAGAGCCAGAAGTGTATGCATATTTGTTCTTTTTTTTAATAATTCCTGCACTTAATTAAAAGGTTTTTGGGGAAAGTATTTATAATCACTACGTATAAATTATGTAACTATGTAAAACTGTCGAAATATCATATTTATCTGTTGGGGAGGGACTACATTAGTTTATTAATTCAAATTATGTCATGTTTGCTGTTTGTTTGATGACTGTTGCTGAATGCACATGAAGCGTATATGTATTTTTCCTTTGGGTGGAATTTTTATACTTTTTTGGGGGGTGTGAGTTGTTAGTAATCATTAATAGTGAATCTAAAATTGCCAGAAATCATTTGTGAAATATCTGTTTACTAGGGATAGAAACTGAAAAAAAAAAAATATGTATATATATATATATATATATATATATATATATATATATATATATATGGATCTACCTGACTAGATCGAAACTTCATAACACCGACAACTACTTCACCGACACCACATAATCGACAGTTCACAAACACGACACCACATACACTCAACACATCATAACAACAAACAAAACAAATCCCCTATCCAAAACCCACACACACAACACAAGCACACCAAAATCCTTACAAACCAACACTAACCCTTACATACACAACTATCTACAACCCTAACCGAAACCCTAACCCTAAGGTCCGTCACTATCGCACACTCACCTAACCCGTGCCCTAACCCTAACTCACTTAACTCGCCCCTAACCCAAAAATATCACTACTGCACCCTTACCTAACCCGCGCCCTAACCCTAACTCACTTATCCCACCCCTATCCCTACAGACCGCCAACATCGCACACTTACCTTACTCGCTCCCTAACGGCCGTCACTACTGCATACTTACACATCCTTTCCCCATCTCAGTGTTCTCAGCGTCAGTGTCTTCCTCCGTCAGTCTTCTGCCTTGTCGATCTTCTGGCGCTTTGTCGGTGTTATGACGTTTCGATCTACTCAGGTAGATCCATATATATATATATAAAAGGGTCATAGGAGGCTACTAGGCTAATGGCCCTGGGGCCATTACAAGCCTAGCCAAGAGTTCAGGGCCAAAAAGGAAACTTTACTCAACACCTGTCACCCCTGTCAATGAGGGACAAAGGTGGAACCCCTGGGAAAAATGTATGGTTTCCCATCTACTCATCAAGATTGTTTTTGAAGAGGGTCAATGCTCTGTTGCTTTGTTTGACATGTATGGTGCGTCTATTCCAGAGACGGGGCAGTCTCTGGGAGACAAACCTGTCTCTCCAGCAGGTTTTGTTGATGTTGCATATTAGATATAGGCCTAATGAGTGGGTAATGTGCAAGGAGTTACACTTACGGATATGGAGCATCTCTAGTAGGGTAGGGTCCAATATTGCCTTGTAGGCAAGACATAGATCACCTCTGAGCAATCTGTATAATAGCGAGTAGAGTGATATTGATTTAATCCTGTCGACATAGGATAGGTGTTGGAGGCCATGGATTCTCTTTGTGAGGTATTTCTGTGACCTTTCCAGTTGGTGCAGGTGTTTGGAGAGGTACATACCAAATGGGGAATTATACTCAATCATAGGTCTAATAAGGGAAGAGTACAGAGAGGTAATAACCTCCTTTTTTCTGGATACAATCCCTTCACTTATAAGATGAGCAAAGTAAAAGGCTTTTTTGACCACAGCTGCCATTTGATGGTCGAATGTGAGATTGTTGTCAACCTGAGTACCCAGGTCTCTCACAACAGGTTGTGTGCTTAGGGGGTTGCCGTTGATGTGGTAATCAGCAGGGACCATGTTTTTGCTGAATGGTATGATAATACATTTTTTTGTGTTTAACTTAAGGCCATGACTTTGGCCCCAGTTATTTGTAGTTGTGAGACCCTCTTGCAGTATGTTAACATCAACTGGGGAGTCAATGACAGCACCCAACTTATAGTCATCCACAAACTTGGTAAGCCACAGGCCATTTGTCTTTGCCTGGACCTCTGAGAGGTATATGCCAAACAGTAGGGGTCCCAGGACAGATCCCTGGGGAACACCACTAGTGACATGCCTGATGTCGGAGGTGTTAGCACCTAATTTGACCTTGTGGGTCCTATTTGTGAGCCAGTTGACCACCCATCTGACTAGATGGGGATTAACACCAGACTGTGTTAGCTTTCCGATGAAGCCCGAGTGGAGATTGTGTCAAAGGTCTTGGCCAGGTAAAGGTAAGCTGTATGTACTGACATTCCCTCATCCAGGGCCTTGGTGACTATCTCAAAGAAGTCATCTAGGTTCAGTAGCAAGATCTGCCCATGACAAATCCAAATTGGGTGGGGTTGAGTGTTTAGAGATTGCCTCTGTCCTTGTTTATGAGATCCATAATAATACGCTTCATGGCTTTACAGATCAAACTTGTCAAGCTGATGGGGTCGATAGTTTCCCGGGTCAGTAGTGGCACCACCTTTGTGCAAAGGGTGATGATGGCAATTCTCCACTCTGCTAGAATGAAGCCTGTAGTTAGGATGTGGTTAAATAGGGTGCTCAATGGTGAAGCTAGTTTTTGCTGGAGATGGTGCAGAATACAGCCTGGGATACTATCGGATCCCATGGAAGCTGTGTTCTTTGCTTTGGATAGGGAGTTTAACACTTGATCTACAGAGAATGTGAGCTGTGGGACAAGTATCGGGGATGTTGACTGGGCCTTTGGAGGGGGGGGTGATAAGGGGTGAAGTGTGAGCTGAACCTATCAGCCAGCAAATTGGCTAAGTCAGCAAGATCAGTGTAAGTGATATCAATAAGTACTAGTTTGGAAAAAACTTGGGCTTTGCCATGGCGGTTCCTAATGTAAATGAAGAAGGACTTGTGGTTTCCTTTTGTTTTGAAGGCTAGTTTCAACTCATAATTGGATTTGGAGGTTTTCTCTAGCGATCTAATTTGTTTGTTGAGGCAGAGGAAGGAGTTCTTCTGATTTGGAATTTGTTTCTTTTTACTCTTGGACAACAGTTTATTTCTTTTGTTGTAAAGCCTGTTGATAGAGAATGTCCACCAGACAGGTTTGTGTTTCCTTGAGGAGCAGATTTTAGTTCTGTTGGGTATGGCTGAGTCCATGCACTTGTACGGGTGCTTGTATAATGCACTGGTATACTGTTCAGCATAGTTGTCTGCATCATCTAATATTTATACACATATCTTACCATAATGCAGTTTGAGGGCATAGTTGTTGAGATTAC
This sequence comes from Protopterus annectens, assembly GCF_019279795.1. Taxonomy (NCBI): domain Eukaryota; kingdom Metazoa; phylum Chordata; order Ceratodontiformes; family Protopteridae; genus Protopterus; species Protopterus annectens. Next base: position 586,182,777 of record NC_056745.1, on the reverse strand, counting down.
AGTGCTGTATTCTCTGTTGTTTGATCCCATTCCCATTCACTTAGAATGGAAGTAGTGAGAACCATCAGTAAAAAATGACAGTGACAGTTCTGCAGTAACTCTTGCATATATCTTCTATATATGTTGACACTATCACTGAAAAACTTATGAAAAGGGTTACATAAATAAGATAATTTAACCTTTTTAAGAAGTAATATTTTATGCATGTCAGCTCTTGCCTTCGTTTCCAAAGTCCGAATGTATATTTCTTGCTTTACAAAGCCAACCGAATTAGTGAAGCTAATCTCACTGTTTATCAAAGTTAATAATTTTCAGACTATAAAGGATCAAACACATTTATGGCTTCCAGGAAAAGGAAAGAATACAGCTTTATTTAACAGCAGAATTTTTTTCTTCTCCCCACAGCTCACCATCATCTGCCACCAGCTCCTGTCCTTGCTCACCGTGTCTACTGGACCCACCTTTGCCTCCCCAAGCTCAATCCACCCAATGTACAGAGATAATGAAGAGAATGAGGAAGCTGATGCAACATTGTAAATTTTGAGCCTGAACAGCTTTATGACCTCATTGAGTGTGAAATAAAAAAGAGCTACGGGTCCCTGGTTGTGTTTGTTTTCCTTGGCCATATAGTTTCAGATGTTATACACATTGTGGTATAATTGCAAGGGAGACAAATTCCTTCTTAAAGAAGTGTGTGATTTCATCCAGGCCCAACATGGTGTGCACTTTGGAAGCTGACAAGGATAGAAATGCTATGGAGTGTGACAAACTGCAAGTTTTAGTATGTGAAATGCAAGAGGTCATGCTGCTAAACACTAGGAGTCTAAACATGAAACTGCACTTATTGCAAGCATTCTTAACCCTAACCCCTAACCCTGTCTTACCTGGTTACTCATCCTATCATACATTTAGACCCCAAACTGTGGGCAGTAAAGCCAAATGAGGTGGAGTTTCAATATATCTTAAAGACATACACACCTCCAAGCTCGTCAAACAGTATGACGTACAAGAGACACTCCAGGTGCAGTTAACAATTGATAAGATCCCTGTACAAATCATAGCTAGCTACTGGCCCACAAATCTGACTCAAGATGCCCAATCCACCTATCTGGACCTCTTCAAATTTGTCAAGATTCAACCCTTTACCTTGATCTTGGGTGACTTTAAATACCCAAACATAGATTGGAAGAACTACTCATGCCAAAACACAAATGCCCAGAGATTCCTCAGTTTTGCCAGTCCAAATGCCTTGGAACAGCTAGTCGATATCCCCACAAAAGGTGATAATATCTTGGGCTTGGTATTAACCAACATGAGTAACCACTGCAGCATCCCTGCAGTATCATATTTCCTGGTAAGATCCGACCATAAAGCAGTCACTTTTGAAATCACCATCTCCCCCCGACCCTCCTTTAGACAGGGTCAAACAAAAAACCTTCTAAAAGCTGACTACAGGCTTCTGAGGGATGGTATAAACAGCTTCACAGCCCTCTCCCCCTCTCTAGGAATGGGCACCAGTATCCAAAACTACACCAAAGCACTATACAAGCATTTATATAGATGCATGGAATCAAGAATACTGGACAGGACTAAATCATCCTCTGCAAGGAAGAGTACACCTGTCGGGTGGGCATCTGCAATAAATAAACTCTATAACATAAGGAAAAAAATTGCTGTCCAGGACCAAGAAGGAGCAGATGCCCAATTGGAAGCAAGCTCTCCTTAGCCTGAACAACCAAATAAGACCACTAGTGAAATCCTCCAAAGAAAACTTAGAGACCAAATTGGCCACATCTACGAGAGACAGTCATAAGACCTTCTTCACATGTGTCTGCAGTGTAAAAGGAAGTGCCTAGATCTGTTCAGAACTGGTGGTCAAGGACACCATGTACAAATGCTGTAGATGTAGCAAATTTGCTGGCTGATAGATTCAGCGAAAACTTCACTCCTCTGTTCCTCCATTAATAAATCAGGACATCCCCAGTATCTGCCCCCTTCCCTTTATATCTTGGGAAAAGGTCATCACTGCTCTTCAAAGGCAAAAAATACTGCCTCCATGGGGCCCAATAACATCCCAGGCTGCAGCTTACATGAACTTAGGCAGGAACTTCCAGCACCATTAGGCGCCCTTTTCAACCAAATCCTGAGTACCGGCTTCATCCCAGCTGAGTGAAAGACAGCCACTGTCATCCCTTTGCACAAAGTTGCAGCGTCCAACGATCTGGGAAATTATAGATCCATCAGCCTAACTAGCCTGATCTGCAAGGCCATGGAATGGATTATCATGGACCTCATTACATGGACACTGGCAACATCCAAACACTCAATCTCACATGGTTCGTCTACATCAAGGGGAGGTCATGTCTTTTAAATTTGGTTGACTTCTTTGAGACAGTCACCAAGGCCATGGATGAGGGCCTACCTTGACCTGGCCAATGTCTTCAACACTATTCCCCACAAGGGCATAACAGAGAAGCTCTCTCAATTAGGCATTAATCTGTATGTTACCAGATGGGTAGCTAACTGGCTCACTGATAGAACCCACCTAGTCAAAATAGGGGAAGCCACCTCAAGCAGTAGACCTGTAATGAGTGGCATACCTCAGGGTTCGATCTTGGGGTCTCTGTTATATGGCATATACTTTTCTGAGGTGCAGGCCAAAATCAGTGGGCTATGGCTAACCAGGTTTGCAGATGACTGCAAGCTGGGTACTGTCGTCAATTCCCCTAGTGATGTGGACATCCTCCAAGAGGGTCTCAGTCAAACAAATGACTGGTTGCAGAAACATGGCCTCAAGCTGAATATCAAAAACTGCATCATCATCATCCCCTTTGGGGAGAGTGACATCCCCACAAATTATCACATTAATAACGTCCTAAGAATGCAATCAGTCATGAGGGATTTGGGCACCCAGGTTGATAGCAACCTGACTTTTGACCACTATGTTGCTTCTGTTGTACAGAAAGCTTTCTACATGGCCCACCTCATAAGTAAGGGTATCTCATCCAGGGACAAGGTGGTCATAACATTCCTGTATTCTTCCCTTGTAAGGCCCATTATTAAGTACAACGCCCTGTTCGGCATTTACCTCGCAAAGCACACGCAGCAGCTGTAGAGACCACAGAGGTTCCTTACCAGGAGAATGCAGGGCCACAAAAATCTACCATACACAGATAGGCTAAAAGCCCTATTCCTCTACTCAGTTTCATACAGACTCCTCAGAGATGACCTCTGTCTAGCATACAAAGTGATCTCAGACCCTGCCTTGATGGGACTGCTGCATATTCGCAAGACAAGCTCCACTCGAGTAACCCATACGCGAGGCCTCATCCTGGTCTGTGACAGCAATAGGACTTGCTTGCAGGACAGATTTATGTCCCAGAGACTCCCCAATCTGTGGAATACACTCCCTCTCCATGTCAAGAAAAGTACCTCTTTACCCCTTTTTAAATGCAACCTGGATAACTGGATGGGAAACAGAAAATACATTGCTGGGATTCCACCTGTGTCCATGCTGGACAGGGGCATTGGGTGCTGACTTGTCTAAAGCGGGCTAAACTCTTGGATAGGCTTATAAGGGCCTCAGGGCCAATAACCTAGTAACTTCAATGATCCTACAGGGATCATCTTTCATCTTCCATGAATGAACTCATGCAGCGGTTCTCAGGTTGGACAAGTTTTAGAATAAGTCCAGGCAATCTGTCTGTTTGCAGTGGAATGCCTTCCCAGGGATTTTTTGATTACTTACATTGAGACTTTCTCTGACTGAGTAACTCATAAGTTCTAGGAACTTGCTCAGCTTGAGTAATCTTTGCAGCGAGGTCTCCTAGGCCAGCAAAGATGGTTCTTTAGTCAAGTAATGATGGCGATTCTGAAGAGATGAGGCCATTGAAAAGAGTTACTAGATTAAAAGATAGCACACGCTAAATCAACTGTTAAAATAAAAATTGCAAAATCAACATGAAAAAGCCAAAATGAAAACAGAACATACACATTGGGAGATGGGGTGGAGCACCACAAAATCTTTAATAAGAAGCCAAACTGACAGTGAAGCACTTTTGTTTCCTGAACATCAGCAACTTTATCAGAACAAGTAAGACTTTACTAAATTTGTGTTGTTTGTTGTACTTCTGCAAACCTGTAGGGCATTTGTCCTATTCACTTTTAAAATAAAATATTATGATAATTCTCTAAGGGCACAACAACTTTTGGTTCTGCATCTGCTCTGGCATACCAGTACAGTCCTTATCCTCTTTAGGATCATGGGATCATAGGTTACTAGGTTAACTGCCCTGGAACTTTTTTAAGCCTAGAGATTCATGCCCCAATTTTCCCAATTATCAAAACCCACAGGCTAAAATGGCTTGGTATATGCTTGTGCATTAGTGCAAATACAAACTTATCCTGTTCACGAGGGCCACAACTGACAAGCCAGGGGCAAATTTGCGACTTCCCATTCATTTGTCCAAATTATGTTTGTACAGGCTTAGGGAATGCCTCTGTTTCACATGAATGGGGAGTCTTTTCCAGAGACCTGGTAATCTCTGAGACACATACCTGTCCCTCCAGCATGTTTTATTTATGTCACAGATAAGGTTTAGATCCTTAGATCAGGTAAGTCTACTGTTGTTTGTTTTTTGAATGTATAGCAGCTCCATCAGGGCTAGACTGGAGAATGCCTTGTAGGTTAGGCATAGATCACCGTCAGTAGTCTGTAAGAGACCAAGTACAGGGATAGGACTATGAGGCAGTCCACACAGGACATATTATTTACACCCTGTATTCTTCCAAATGCCTCATCAGGTACCTACCAAAGGGTGTACTGAACTTGATTATTGATTTAAGGAGGGCTGAATATAGTGGGACTATGATCTCCTTAGATCTGGATGTCATACCCTTACTTATAAGTTGCACCATGTAGAAGTATTTTCTCACTACCATAGAAACGTGATGATCAAAGTTCAGGTTACTGTCAGCCTGAGGTCAAAAAGTCCCTTACATCTGGGTCCAGTCTAAGGGGAGTGTTATCAAAGTTGAAATTTTTCAGGGGTGATCATCTTCCCGAAGGGTATGCTTATACATTTTTTGCATTAAGTTTTAGGCCATGGTTCTGGTACCAGTTATTCGTCTGTGTCAGACCTTCTTGGAGGACATCTGTATCTTTGGGAGATTCATGATTGCACCCAGTTTACAGTCATCTGCAGAGTTGGTCAACCAAAGGTACTCTACATGTGCCATGGCTTCAGAGAAGTATATTACAAACAGGAGAGGTCCCAATACTGAGTCCTGTGGGATACCACTAGTAACGCCTCTTGGTAGAGGTGGATTCCCCCACCCTAACTTCATGTGTATTATCTGTGAGCCATTTGGCTATCAGGTGACATAGGGATTTATGTCTAAACTTTGAGGTCGTCTATAGTACCTGAGTAAGGTATTGTGTAAAATACCTTTGTCAGGTTAAGATAGGCAGTATGTACCATTTTTCCCTCATTCATGGCTATAGTGGCCTTTTTGAGGAAGTCCACAAATGATCTGCCCTTGATGAAACCAAAATGGGATGAGTCCAGTGTTTGAAAATTTCCCAAATCTTTGTTTTACGTGGTCCAAATAATTATTTCCATGGCCTTTCATTTAAGAATAGCCAGACTTAAATGTCTGTAGTTCCTTGGGTTGATGGTTCACCTTTGTGTAGGGAGATGACAGTTGTAGTCCTCCAGTCTTTAGGGAGGAAGCCTGTCTGGAAGCTGTGGTTAAAAAGAGATTCTAGTGGGCCTGACAAGTCATGTTTAAAGTTATTTTGGAGGCATCCAGGGATCAGGACCCATTGATCCAGTGTTTTTTGCGCTGGAGAGTGGAGTGAAGACCTGTTATTAAGTGAAATTTGGTGAAGAAATGGTAGAGGGTAATTGCTGGGGGGGGTGGAGAACTGGGGATGATAGGGGTTTAATTGGATCGAAATTTATTGGCCAGCAAATTTGCTGTATCCCCTGGTTTGGTACAGGAAGTTCCATTTACTGTTAGTTCAGTACACTGTTGGGTGTTCCCTTTAAGGTTGTATACATAACTTAAAAATGCCCTATGGTTATCCTTAGCCTGGGGGACTCTTTTTGCCTCAAAGTTGGCTTTGGTGGACTTTTTTTTGTTTCAAGAACCAAAACTCTTTCAAGCGGATACTGTGCTACAACAGCTGTAGACCTAAGATCAACTTGGGCCAGCACACCCAACATATTGGAACGTTTACCTGCAGATCGTGTAGGTATCGCTCTTATATTGACAGCTCTGCTTCATTTATGCAACCCAGTACTGGTAAAGAATATAGGTTTAGTTTATATGCAGACTGATCCACCAGCAACTTGGTGTATTTAGCTAAATGTAGAATCGGTTCATCATTCTGCATAGGTAAGATGAATCGCTCCCTTCAAGAGTGCATTCGTGAGCACCTTTATGATATTAAGAAATCTACAGACAAGAACGCTCTTGCTAAACCTATTAAAAATGTGGACAGTCACATTCATTTTGTTTCTTGGTGATACAAATGTAGTCTTTATTTACCAGGTTAGTTAATTTGCTCAGGCTGAAAATCTGTACCTTGATTACCAGAGACAAGACCCTGAATCCCCAACACCAACTACCAAATTTCTGAAAGAAAATGAATCTGATTGCATTTTAAAGGAATTGAGTGTCAGTGCATTTTCAAGGAATTGTGAGTTTGAGTACATTTTCAAGGAAATGTGAGCTTCAAGGGAAGAAAGGTTTACTGCTTCTCATGCTAAATCTGTTTTCAATGTGCATCTGTTTTTTTTTTTTTCAATTATTTATTCATTTTTTTTTAGAAAATGTTTGTCACTGTTTGTGCTATCCAAATGGAAATCAATGATAGTAGCACAGCAGATATCATAGCTCTCAACCTTCCATCTCCAAAATGAGGAACACTCGCTTTCATAACTTGGAACAAATGGGCAAAATGTGGAACACATACTTATGGCTTACTAACAACTTTAACTAGGAATGTCATAGGATGGTTAAAATGTGCTGGTTTTACTTATAAAGAAGATCCTTTAATGAATTAATATGCTTCATTTCTATTTACCATGGATTTCACTTACAAAATTCCTAACACTGAATGTGTGACAAACTGTTTCAATGTGGAACTTTGAGGAAGTTCGAGGAACATGAACTTTTTAAGACCCCAAATGAGGTACGTTCCTCATAATGAGGTACACTTGAGAGGTATGGCAGATAGTATGTTTGCCTTTGGTGCAGAAGGATGTATGTTCTCCCACACCATGAAGCTAGATTGCTGATACTGTGGTGCCCTTTAAGGTGGGATAAGGATGGTGTGGTTCTCAGTATATCCAACTTTGGTTGAGATACCTATTAAAACTGCTTTTTCATATTGAGAGTTGGATTTTCTGTTTCTGGGTGCTCTATCTGTACTTTTCTCTGCATTTTTGGTGAGGTTTTTTTGTTCTAGTCAGGTAGCATAGTCTGGATAGAGGCCTGCTGTTATCCAGGCCTGGTTGTTTGCTTGTTGAGTTTCCTGTGTTTCTGGCAGCCATCTCCTGCTGCTGGTAGTGTCTTGTCTTTGCTGTTAGTGAGAGTATCAGGTTGCCTAACCTTCTCCAACACGAGTGATTGGTTGAAAGAGCAGGGGCTAGCAGCATTGGCTAGTAATTAGAGCTTCAAGATTTTTCCACCTTTTCTGGTATTTATACCCTCTGTTTGCAGGGTGTTGCACTTGCTTGTTCATTGCACACTGCCACTGTACTGTTTTAACCCATTTTGAGGTATCTCAGTTGCATTTTCTCCCTTATCAGCACTCCTGTGTAACTGATGCCCTCCCTTGCAGCTACTGTGACTTTATCCAGCCTTACTCATACCTATAGGTACTCTGTTTGGATTTTTATTTTATTTTATTCTATTTATTTATTTAACATTTGTTAACCGGGAAAGTCTGACTTGGAACAAAGCCAATTTTCAGCGGAGGCCCGGGGAGAAAGGCTCCAGATGCATGTCTTTGTAACATGGGAGGAAACTGGAGCACCTGTTGGAAACCCAAACAAATGCAGGGAGGACATGCAGACTCCACACAGAAGGCACCCCAGCCAAGAATACAACCGGAGAACCTCTTGCTGTGAGGCAACAACACTACCGCTGCACCACTACACCGGATAGTATCCACTATACCATCCTTTTCCTGTCTTCCACAGATTCTGACAACCATGGGTGCACAATTTCCTGTGGTTTATCCTGCTAGTCTTGTTGATATGGGCATCCTGAGACAATGTAGCAACTGCCTCATGTACACAGACAACCCTCTTCTTCTTCTACCACCTAGGAACACAATATGTGAGAGATGCAATTACATTAAGAATGTAGAATCCTTGCTGCCTCAATCACAAGCCAGTGCAGCTGGTACTGAGAAGGTTGTCTGCACAAATACCACAAGGACCATACCTCCAACACCACTCACACCTGTACAGTACATTCATACATATGTGGAGGTTCTCAACAAAAACATACATAAACAAAAGAGACCTCCAAGGCAAAATCACACACACATTACAACCCACTGCACCAAGCACCACACATAGTACACATCCCAGTGTCACAGCTTCTAAGACCCAGCCACAAACCCAACATTCTAGTCATAGGAGACTTTATCGTGAGACACACAGATGAGCCCCTCACCAGACTAGACAAGGAGAAAGTCATGGTAAGTTGCTTGTCAGGTGCTAGAATCTGCCATACCACTCACATACTCAAGTCTCTCCACAATCAGTACTGCTATGACTCTGTCATAGTCCATGTTGATGTGAATGACTTGAGACATACCTCTCTGGACTATATGAAGAGAGACATGATTGAATATGTGTCCTAGGCAGGTATGTTCCTAGTCTTAAGAAGCATCCTACCGTCACCTAGAATGATGCCTCAGCACAGACAGAAAATGATTGACTTTAACAATTGGCTTAGTTTCTGGTGTCATTCCTAGAGGATCCAGTACCTGACAGCCTGGGAGGATGATTGACAGACCATGATGCTTTGCCCGAAATGGCCTTTATCTGTCTCCCCTGGGCTTCAGGCTTCTGGCAAGGGCTCTTGCCTCCCCCATATTGGCTTCTTTGGGCAAAGTCATGAGGACAAAAAATTCTTTTAAACTAAATTTAAAGGTCATGCTGCTCAATGCTAGGAGTCTTAACATGAAACTGCACTCATTGCAAGCATTCCTCACCCTAGAAGATGCTGACCTTTCTACAGTCACTGAAACCTGGTTCAAAGCTGCTGACAGCACCCCAGCCTTACCAGGTTACTTGTCCTACCATAATTTCAGAACTCAAACAGAGGGCTACAAAGCCAAAGTATGTGGAGTTTCAATATTTATTAAAGACATCTACACCTCCAGGCTGGTCAAACAGTATGATGCACAAGAGACACTCCAGGTGCAGTTAACTATTGACAAAACACCTATTCAAATCATAGCTAGCTACAGACCCCCAACCATGACTCAGAGGCCCACTCCATCTATCTGGACTTACTTGAATCCATCAAGATTCAGCTCTCTAGCCTGATCCTGAGTGACTTTAACTACCCAACCATAGAGTGGAAGACCTAACATGAAGCTCAAACATGAATGCCCAGGGATTCCTTGAATTCATCAATGCCACTGCATTGGATTAACTGGTTGACACCCCCACAAGAGGTAAAAATATCCTGGACCTGGTACTAACCAACATGAGTAGCCACTGTAGCACCCCTAAAATGTTATACTCCTTGGCAAGATCTGACCATAAAGCAATCACTTTCAAAGTCACCATATCCCCTGACTCCCCCCTTGCCAGGGTAGAACAAAAACACTTTTCCAAAGCTAACTACAACTGCCAGAGAGCAGGTATAAGTAGCTTCACAGCCACCATCCCTTCAGTTGAATCAAGCACTAATGTCCAAGCCTACACCAAAAAACTATATGAGCACCTGTATAGCTGCATGGATTCGGCAATACCTGACAGGACCAAATCATTGTCCTCAAGGAAACCTAAACCTGTCTGATGGACAGCAACATTAAACAGACTCTATAATGAAAGGAAAAAATTGTTATCCAGGACCAGGAAGGAGCAAGTGCCAAGTTGGAAGCAAACTCTCCTTTGTCTGAACAAGCAAATAAGGTCACTGTGAAATCATCTAAGGCTAACTTTGAGTCCAAATTGACTGCATCCATTAAGGACAATCACAAGGCCTCCTTCGCGTATATCAGCAATCTGAAAGGTAACTCCCAAATCTGCTTTGAATTGGTGGTCAAGAATACCTCATACACAAACTTCATAAATATAGACAACCTGCTGGCAGACGAGTTCAGTGAATTCATCCCCCTGCCCCCCACCTATCGGTAAACCAGAACCTGCCCCCCTCACCTCATCACCAGGGACCAGGTTATTAATGCCCTCTCAAAGGCAAAAAAATACAGCTTCCATGGGACTCAACAACATCCCTGGCTGTGTCCTACATGAACTCAGGAAGAGATCTCAGCACCACTAGGCACCCTATTTAACCAGTGCCTGTGCACTGGCTTCATCCCAGCAGAATGAGGACAGCCACTGCCATCCCTCTGAACAAAGGTGGAGTGTCCACTGACGCAGGCAGTTATAGGCCCATCAGCCTAACTAGCCTGATCTGCAAGGCCATGGAACCCATTATCACGGATCTTATAGACAAGGACATTGGCAACCTTCAAACGCTTGATCCCACACAGTTTGGTTTTGTCAAAGGGAAATCATACCTGTTAAACTTGGTCGCCTTCTTCAAAACAGTCACCATAGCCATAGATGAGGGCAAGACAGTGCACACCGCCTACCTTGACCTAGCCAAAGCCTTTGATACTATTCCCCAATCGAGCATAATAAACTTTCCCAGACAGGCATCAACCCATATGTTAACAGATGGATAGCTAACTGGCTCACTGATAGAACCCACTCAGTCAAAATAGGAGAGCCACCTCTAGTGGTAGACCCGTAACAAGGGGTGTACCACAAGGATCGGTCTTTGGAAGTCAAAACCAGTGGTCTGTGGCTGACCACGTTTGCAGATGACTGCAAGCTGGGCACTGTCATAAATTCCCCTAGTGATGAGAACATCCTCCAAGAGGGCGTTAACCAAACTAATGACTGGTGCCAGAAACATGGCCTCAAACTGAATGCTAAGAAATGCATCATTATTCCCTTTGGGGAAAATGGCGTTCCCACAAATGATCACATTAATAACAACATACTAAGCACACAATCAGTCGTGAGGGACTTGGGCACCATGGTTGATAGCAACCTGATTTTTGACCACCATATTGCCTCCATTGTAAGGAAGGCTTTCTACATGGGCCACCTCATAAGTAAGGGTATTCCATCCAGGAACATGGAGGTCATAACATTCCTGCACTCCTCCCTTATCAGACTCATTATTGAGTACAATTCCCCCTTTGGCATATACCTTGCCAAGCACATGCAGCAGTTGGAGAGACCACAGACGTTCCTGACCAGGAACATCCAGAGTTTCAAACACCTATCCTATACAGAAAGGCTAAAAGCCCTGTCACTCTACTCAGTCTCATACAGACTGCTCAGGGGTGACCTGTGTCTGTCAAACAAGGTTGTCTCAGACTCAATCTTGATGGAGTTGCTGCATATCCGTAAGTCAAACTCCACTCGTGCAACCCTCATGCAAGGTCTCAACCTGGTCTGTGACATTAATAGAACTTGTTGACAGGATAGATTTGTGTCCCATTGACTCCCCATCTGTGGAATAGACTTCCTGTCCATGTCAAGCAGAGTACCTCACTATCCCTCTTTAGGAGGAACCTGGGTGACTGGAAGGGAAACAGAAAATATACCCCTGGGATCCCACCTGTGTCCCTGCTGGACAGAGAAAACATGTGCTGACTTTGTGGGAGCATAGCTGAAATTTTTGGCTAGGCTTATAAGGGCCTCCTGGCCAATAGCCTAGTATCATCCTATGAACCTGTTGTTGGTTTGCCATTCATTCATTACTGGAATATTACCAACTTACCATTTTTAAATTTTTAATGTAACATAGACAATTTATTCTCTAAGGGTGGCATGCACTGAATTTTTAGATGAAACACTGAAATATAAAGTTGTTTGCCAGCAGCAACCTATTCATTAGTTACAGATCTCTTTAATGTGAAATTATTCAGATAACTTTTATTTCTGCAGAGATTGTGCATATTGACTGATATTGGTGGATTGTAATGACAGAAGAAGTTTGAGTGGCCTTTTCTGTTTAAAATGTTCTGAAATGGAGAAGTGTAGCTAGTACACTCAGTGCTCTGACCCAGGACTATAAATCAATGCCTCACGCGCTCAGCTCTTCAGATGAAGCGCCAACAAAAAAATTGTGGACATTCCTTCTACAGTCACACCATCCAGGTGGCCAGGTCTACGACATGCCTCTCCTTTGGCCTCAGCTATTCAGGTCCCTTTTCAGTGCCCTTGCTACCAACCCCCGACTCTCCCTCAACATAACTGTGTATTTTAAACTATAGAGAACTGTTTGCTACAAATGCAAACAATTTCTAAAGTTTATACCCCGTCCCCATTGAATGTTACTGTGCTCAGGTTTTAGTTAAAAAAAAAAAAAATATATATATATATATATATATATATATATATATATATATATATGTTTCTTTTTTCTTTTGAACTGTAGCAAACTACACTATAGCAAGCAACTGATAGAGTTTAGATCACACATTGAGAGCTACAGTGTTCAGCTTTGACCACAAGTGCAATACCAGCTTTTAAAAGATGATATTGTATGAAAAAAAAAGATCTGGATAAGCTGACTGTGCCCTCTACAACACTTTGAGCCCAGGACAGGACAGTTGCCCCTCTCACCCTACCCTAGCTACGCTACTGCTGAAATAGGTAATTTTGTCATTATTGGTTCATAGGTTCATAGGTGTCTACTAGGCTAATGGCCCTGGAGCCTTTACAAGCCTAGCCCATAGGATTACCATGGCATCTTGCCACACGATCTTAGGTTCATAAATTTTGTTTCATTGCTTACTGGAAAAATGTTCACAACTACAAATTTAAAACACACTCTGACAATGGTGCTGTATTATACAAGGAATATAATTTAATACAATCAGAAGGTGACTCAAAGCACACATGCATGTAGGTATGGTTCTAAAATATATACAAGGGTCTATGGTTTGAAAATAACCCAAAGGTAAATCAATCTGCCACTGGCCAGATGCATTTTCATTGAATGTGGGTTTCAATTCCATTTCAATGAAAGTGAGTCTCAAGTGCAGAGAAGTTTACTGATCATGCTAAATTTGTTTTCATTGTGAGAGTATATTGTTTTATTTAGTAAATGTGTTTGTGCTATAAAATTTGAAATAAAAGTTTTAAATTAAATCCAAATATCTGTAGTCTTTGTGGAAGTAAAGAAGAGAATAGCATGTATACTAACAGGTTTGAACAGTGCTTATCGTAAATAGCCAAGTAATGGGATACTGGATTGGCTAATGCGGGAGGATGCTGCTGGGAGGGCTGCAGTGCATATGTGTGCGTGCGTGTGTGTGTGTGGGGGGGGTGTGCCCAATCCATTACCATGCCTAAGGCCCCATGTGACCATGATCCAGTTCCAAGGTGAGGCATAACATGAAATATCCCACCCAAAACATAACTTGTTGGTTTGAGGGTTTTTTTTTTTTTTTATTATTTACAGGTCAACACTAGCCATTTACCATGGTACCAAAAATGGAAAGTGGTTTCAAGCTGCTGTCCAGATGGATCATTTACAGACTAGGGAACCAGATGCAACATTTTTCTTATAGGGTTACTTATAGGTTCATAGGTTCATAGGTTTATACTAGGCTATCTGCCCTAAGGCATTTATAAGCCTAGCCCAAATTTTTGTGGCTTATGCCACCCCTTATATGAAAAAATACTGTGCCCATTAGTTTGTTGTGCCTCTGTCCAACAGTGACACAGAGATGATTCCCGGGGTAAACCTATGATCTCCCATCCACAGGTCAAGATTTCTCTTGAACAGAGCCAGCGAGGTGCTCTGCCTCACATGGACTGGGATTTTATTCCACAGCATAGGGAGTCTCTGAGTGATAAATCTATCCCTCCAGCACGTCCTATTTATATCCGTGCTAAGGTTTAAGTTGCTTGCTCTAGTGGTTTTGGTGGATTTGGATTTTTTGAGGTGGAGCATGTCCATTAATTCCGGGTTGGACATGGCCTTGTATGTCAGGCACATGTCACCTCTGAGCAGACGGTATGCGACTGAATAGAGCTGGAGTTTCTTCAATCTGGCAGCATATGACAGATTTTGGAGTCCCTTTATCCTTTTGGTGAGGAACTTTTGGGGTCTCTCCAATTGCTGCAGATGTCGGGTGAGATACATTCGAATGGGGCATTGTACTCGATCATTGGTCTGATAAGTGAAGAGTACAGGGAACAATGACCTCACTAGATCTGGATGTGAATCCCTTCATGATCAGGTGGGCAATGTAGAAGGTCTTTCTAACCACTTTAGCAATGTGAGTGTCAAAAGAAAGGCCACTGTCAACCTGGGTCCCCAGGTCCCTGATAACCTCTTCTGTGCTTAGTGGATTGCCACCTATATGGTAGCTTGGGGTTACCTTGTTTTTCCTGAAGGGTATGACTATACATTTTTCGGCGTTTAACTTCAGGCCATGGCTCTGGCACCAGCTATCTGTTTCCGTGAGTCCCTTCTGAAGGATATCCGTGTCCGATGCACTTTCCACTATGGTGCCCAGTTTGCAGTCGTCTGCAAACTTTGTCAGCCAAAGTCCTCCCATGTTGGCCTGTACTTCTGAGAAGTAGATGCCGAACAATAGGGGGCCAAGGACCGAGCCCTGTGGGACACCACTTGTGACCGGCTTGGAGTCTGACATAGCGCCAGCAACTCTAACCCTGTGGGTTCTGTCCTTAAGCCAGTTTGCAACCCATCTTGTGACATATGGGTTTACATTTAAGCTGGTAAGTTGTTCTACAATACCCGAGTGGGGTATTGTGTCGAAAGCCTTTGCAAGGTCAAGGTAGGCTGTATGGACTGCCTTTCCCTCATCAATGGCCTTGGTGACTGTTTCGAAGAAGTCGACCAAGTTCAAAAGGCATGATCTTCCCTTGAAGAAGCCAAACTGGGTCGGGTCCAATGTCTGCAAGTCCCCTATATCTTTGTTTATGAGCTCCATTATGATCCTCTCCATAGCTTTGCAGACTAGACTTGTTAAGCTTATGGGGCGATAATTACCAGGGTCCGTAGAGGCACCGCCTTTGTGGAGTGGGACCACAGTTGCCGTACGCCACTCCTTGGGCACGTATCCTGTGGTAAGGCTGAGATTAAACAGCTGCCTTATGTGCGGGTTTAATTCCTCATTTAGCTCGTGTAGCACACAGCCGGGGACACCATCCGGTCCCATTGATGCTGTGTTTTTAGCTTTAGAGAGAGCAGCTTTCACCTGCGCATTTGAGATGTCTGGGAGGCTACACTCCACTGGGATAGTTATCTCTCCTTTAGGAGGGAGAGGGGGGTGAAGTTTGCACTGAACCTGTCTGCCAGTATGTTGGCAATGTCTGTGGGTTCAGTGATTTTTGTATCATTTTGGACTAATTCTGAGCATATCTGGGAGTTTCCACCCAGGTTCCTAACATAGCTGAAAAAGGCCTTATGATTGTCCTTTGAATCCATGGCAATTTTTCTCTCAAAATTGGCCTTAGTTGATTTTATGAGTGCTCGTATTTTTTTACTAATAATGATCAGGGGTGACTTCCCTTTTATGGATTTTGTTCTATCATGTAATAGCTTTCTCCTCTTATTGTAAAGTTTGTTAATGGCTGGGGTCCACCAGACTGGACGTTTGCCCTTTGTGGAAAGAGTCTTTTGGTTTTATTTGGGATTGCCTGATCCATGCAGTCCTGGAGGTGTTCATAGAAGGCATTTGTAAGGGCTTCCGCAGCTTGGTTAGGTTACTGTTACTGCTGAAGAAAAGGTAGACTCAATTTTAAATGAGAAGTTGATGTAGCAAGCAGAGTGCTACAAATTTACTTCACTTCATTACAGAACTTTAAAAAAAGAGCTGAAAAATCATCTTGCCATAGAAGCCATGTAAAATGTTTTAGAGAAAATGGCTAGAGTTCTTCGACTGGATCAGTGAATTTTCATCAAGTGCCAGATGTTATGTAATACACTGTGCTCAGAATAATCATTGAGTACAACACATCCTTTGTCATGTACCTTAACAGGCACTTGAAACAGCTTGAGAGACTACAGAGGTTCCTCACAAAAAGAATACAGGGAGTAAACAACAATTCCTGCGTGGACCATCTCAAAGCCTTATCCTTGTATTCAGTCTCCTACAGCCTGTTGTATGGCAATTTATGCCTAGACTACAAGGTGTCCTCTAATCCTACACTGATACACATCTACAAAACAAATAGTATCAGAAATGTTCTAAGGGCCTAAACCTCATCTTTGTCATAAACAGGACAGGTTGGTGAAACAGGTTTGTGCCTCAAAGGTTACCCCATCTCAGGAACAGCAAAGGTTATCCTTAACCATATTCAAATGTATAATATGAAGACACAAAACAAGCTTGGAAAATAACAAAAAAGTACGAACATGACCTAGACACACTCCAAAAATAATTATTTATTCACAAATAAAGTAAGCGCTTTCGTACAGGATATTATTACCTGTACTCCTTCAGACAAGACAAGACAATACTGAATGCAAGACCTTATATACACTTTCCCAGAATGTAAAGCTTATGAGATCTATCACATGGTCAATTAAACATTAATTACATTAAATAAAAGACCTAGCTTGGAATAATATAAGAAAATCATTAGAAAATACATTGAAAAATATATTTCAAAATACCTCAGTAGTGTACATTAGAATTATATTGGAAAAGTAGCCACTAACACCTGGTAAAAATGTTAAATAACACTTAAAAGATTGGAAAATGAATAAATAGTAATAAATTAGATAAGAAATAGATAAGAAATGGATAAAAATGACTGTTAAAAACATTCTTATGCGCCATAAGGATGTTAAAATTCATCTGTTTGAATATAGATGGTAACATAGATGGATGTACAAAATGAACAATTTAAACAATCTAAAATTCTGAAAAAAATACTGAAAAAAATGTATACCAAGGAAAATGCAGACCTTTATCTTATAAGGCTCCTCAGTTTAAGTAGTTGTGAGTTTTGACAGTGTGATGCCTCCCTACAAACTCATTGTTTACTGTGCAACGCACAGTGATCCTGTTCCCTGAAGTGTGGTGACTGTTCAAAAATGTTGAAATCGACATTTACAGTCAACACACTTCAAGTTCTGTTTCATTTATTAATTTGAATTTCACGGTTTCGGTTCAGAATAACCCCACTTCGCTGTTGTGCAATCCTGTGAAATAATAGTAAACCCAGCAGAACATATGATGGAGAAGTAGATTTTTC
The DNA here is from genome assembly GCF_019279795.1 of Protopterus annectens. Lineage (NCBI taxonomy): Eukaryota > Metazoa > Chordata > Ceratodontiformes > Protopteridae > Protopterus > Protopterus annectens. The sequence continues at coordinate 586,165,261 of NC_056745.1, read as the reverse complement.
TTTTGTAATAAAGATGGAATGCATTTAGGTTTTGCTCAAAAACTGATCTGTGTGATTTTCAGTGAAAATAAATATATGAGAAAAGGATAAAGAAGAAAATGATAACATTACAGATTATCTCCCTATGCATTCATCAAAAAGAAAAGGAAAGGGGAAAGTGGAACAATATGCTAATTTTGCACCAGAAAGTGTGACTTCCAGAAGGACATTGAAAAATATATCATATTAATGAAAGTGACACAATTTGAGTTAATAATAACTGGCACAGAAGGACTAAGACTGATCCAAATGCCCATAGATATAAGAGACACAAATGCAGCAATGATGAGAGAACATTCTTAGGGCAATGGAATGATTATTCCTACATCTCTGTGACTGCAATGAAGTTGGGATAGGCTTGAGAGCAAGTGGCTGGAGCTACTTGCCATGACAGCTGCTGCTGTAGCCTCACACAGGCTCTTTTTGATGATCTTATCTGGTATACCAGCTTTTAGGGATGATTTTTGGGTAGCTGTTGGTACATTTTGTCACATCATTCAAACTTTAGCTGTAATAACAGCTGTTAGGGCCAGGGTCTTTTATGGGTAGCTGGATAACCTACCAAAGTCAGCCCCTTGTTAAAGAAAGGAGCAGTGCATTAGTAATGCTGATTGTACATCCTGCTCATGTACTGTAACTCAGCATGTTCCGTGGGAAAAGAGCATAAAGGCAAAAAACCAAAACCACCCAAGATGGCTTATTTTTATGATGATCCATCACCATCAAGACCAACCTAATGGGAAATGAAGCTGTAGGTTAATGACTCCATTGCACCCTCCATTTCCTGGAGCTTCCATTCCCTACTCCCTTGGGTAGCTAATCATCTTTAAAAGTTTTGTTCCCAGTATTTTCGTTAGTCACAACATTGTCAGTGACTTAGAGCTTTAATTGCCCCATCTCTGCTATGTAGTCTTGTATAGAGCATGGTACTTGGGGAAAGCAGGGGAAGGTCATTTTTACTTTGTCAGCTGCCAAAATGTAGTCCAGCTTTCCTTCCTTAAGCTGCTTGCTTCAGCATTTATGTTAGTATAAATGTTGTAAAAACGTTCAAAGGTACTGCAGCTGTGCTGTAAGAGCTAAAACAAAATTTGCTGAGAATGGCCAGAGGCACTCATCTATCTAAGTCTCCTCTCCTCAATAAACCAAGCACACATTTTAGATTCACAGTAGAGATTAGATAAATCAGCAGGAATTAGGAGCTCAGCATACTAAAGCTTTACTGGTAACACACAGAGAGCACCTTTGCAGTGGTAAACTATTTATTCAATTAGTTTGGTTAGAATGTCTGTAAGGAGTGCATGCTCATTTCAACATCCTGTGTCTGTAGAAGCAAAAGATAAAATATTAAGATGTGGATGATATCAGTCAATCAAGAATAGCTTTTTCTAGGGAATTTGGTCAGAAATGAGCCAAGCTAGCCAACAATAATTGCCCAAAGTAGTAATCGACTAGAAAGGCGAAAAATAAGTCAGTTGACTAAAACAAATAAGATGAAATACACTGTCAGTGCAAATCCAACCAGGATCAGCAACAATTTATTTATTTATTTATTTTACATTTGTTAACCAGGCTAGTCCAACTGGATACATGTCCATTTTCAGTAGAGGCCCGAGGAGAAAAGCTCCACTATCTAATGCATAATAACAAAAATACATTCAAAGTACATAGGTAATTTAAGACACAACTAAAACAGGCATTTAAAATTACATAGGGAATTAAGACACAAGTAAAACAGGCATATAGGCTATCTTTTCAGTAAGTTCAAAAAGGTGAATACAGAGACTATCAGATTTCTTCAGTACAGTTCAATTCATTATTTCTTTTTTTGACTAAGCCCTGAAGAATAATAAAGTTGCTTTATTTAACCTTTACATTTATCATTTTCTGAAAAAGTCACGAGTACTAAACTAACATAGACAACTCACACTCATGCTTCAGTCACCAGAGCTTGCAAAAATAATTCTGTCCTGAAGATGACAGATGGCATGCAATGGTTAATATTTCCTTTTCTAAGACTTGGTATTCAGTCATTTACCATTTTTATGCAACAACAAGGCAAGACAGGAAAATAATTAGAATTCTGTCTGAAAAGAGAAGCACACAGTATACGACACATGGTCCCCTAAGGGATTCTCTACTTCACCCATTTTTAAGGCTAGCCATGATCACCATTGCAAATGATAAACTCACCTTGGCAATCATAGCTCTCTTCATTTGCCACCTGAAAGTGGCAGCATTGACTTAGGCTTGAATTTGACAAAAGACAGAACATTGTTTTTTAACAGGATTTGTCCCTATCTACTTTAATAAATAACAATTAATTTGTGACCAACATCCAAGAGACTGAGAGACAGAAAAAGAGAGCAGAATATATAAATATAACTTCAAAAATCTATACTAATCTTATATGTAATCTGCTACCTGGTGGTGGGAGGGTGGCATAGAGGTTAAAGTGTTTACCTTATAAACAAAAAGTCCAGAGTTTAATTCTCACATGGGGTAATTGGCTAGGCTTAAAATGGCCCACAAAGGCAAGTAGCCTAGTACTAATCTATGAACCTATAATGATGAGTACAAGGCCTTACACTTTACTTAAACTTCAATTATCTAACCTTTTATACTTCCCAATTTACTAGATATACTCTGAAAACCCATGGCTTAAACTATTTATTACCATTTTAGGTTTAAAATATCTGAGTATTACCAGCTGAAACTTACTTATACTAATTTCTGTAAAGGCAAGCCAATTGACCGAGACAGTACATTTAAGAATGGCAAAAATTACAGTAAGAAGCTCAAATGTTTCATTCTCAGCATAATTATCTACCTTAAACAAAATAGCAAACGACCATGTTAAATCACCCCAAAACTAAAGTTTTAATCTACTATTTAACTACCCCAAACATTTTTTCAGCATGAACATGACTAGAAAATATGCAGTTTTTTTAGCATAGTGTGGCATGCTACCTCCATACTGAGATTAAGACCCTGGACAATAACTCGCCATTTTGATTGGTAGGTGGTAAGCGTTATTAACCATCACTATGTAGACGACTTTAATGCAAGAGGTGTGTGCAACTGAATGTCTCCGAGCTTTCTCCAGCCCTGATTTTTCTCAAAAGAATTATCAAATGTAGCCAGTATGTTATAAAGAAAGTACAACTGAGGTCTGCAGATGTACAATACACGAAGCATGACTGGCAGTCACTAATGACGTCACACTTGTCTGTGTTGATTTCTTATGGCACAAAGAAGTATGTGCAGTCCCTGTACTGTTAGATATACTCCTTTGCTTAAGTGCCACTGCAAGGTACATTCATATTACTATTATCATCAAGTGTCCATATGTACAGCATTAATGTATATCAGTATATAATAACTATGTTTCTAATTGTTTAAATCCTATTCACCTTTTCTGCAATGAGCGACACTTGTCAGACTGTGTCATCACTGTAACGTTGGTTTGCTCAGACCTCATTAATGGCATCATGTACAGGGGGGTATTCTACATTCCACAAGAATATCGATATATGACGCCTTCAGTCTGTGTAATCCCAGGGTTATACTGCCATCCTGATCTGTAGCCATTATCCCCCTGTAAGTGGGTTATTGCCATTGCATGTAGTGTGTCATTTATGTATCTTCTGCTCTGTGGACTCTGCTGTTGCCACTGTTGTTGTTGTTCTTAACTTACCATTAGGCTGTCAGATGATATGCACGCACTCTTCTATTTACATTTAGTAACTTTGTATAAGCTGAACATTGTGTTACCTGCTTCCTAGATGATCGTGTGCCGGCCTTAACTTATTCAATGTACATTATTCAGTATAGTATTTCCTTTCTTTGTGGAAGAATACTTAACAAATATCTGGCATGTGATATGTTCGCCATGCGAAAGACAATCTTGTTCTTTAGAGCCGGTATGCATTATCACTAGGGTATTTCTTAAGCAAGTGGTGCTTGGCACAGATGATCAGTGCTTCATATATTGTTATATTCTCTCAATATATTTCACATATTGTGACTATATATAACTCTGACATGATGTGGCCTAGAACAACATTAAATATCTTTTTCATTGTTCCAGATGTTAATCGTGATGATACCAGTGCCATGGCACAGTGGGACAAAGTCCTGACCATGGCCCAAGTGATCAATGTTTGATTAATGGCTCAGGCATCTGAGGGACTGGAAGTGAAGGAGAGTTGGGCCCATCATGTCGGAGGTGCTCACTTGGACACACTTCATGGTCCATTCCTTGTGGAAGCTGAGAATGAGTGGCATCATTTTCCTAAAGGGAAACAGGTGGGAGACATTGGCTGATTTGGGAAGATTCACTAGCATGCCTTCATTGCATGTTCATTCCAGGATGTGAATGGGAAAATATGGGGAAGGTAAGTTAGAGCATAAAATGAAAATCAGTTCCTGTCATTAATAAGATGTCACACCAAGTCTTCATTCAGAAATGAGTAGTAATTCCAGGAGAGGTAGGAGTGCTCAGGAAGTCTGGTTAGTGAGGTGAAACGTTAGGGGGTAGCTGCCTATGGAAGCTATTTAGTGGATGTAGGTCAAAGCTAATGCCAATATTTATATCATTGTGTGTCCTGCATCTTTCACAATTCATGTAAATGCATTTGACACCATGGTCCTCATCTCACTATGTGACCTGATTCTCATAACTGTCAATTCCTATACCTTTCCTGATGCCATTTGCTAAGTTCTCTTAGTCATATTACACAGACAATACCCTTTACAACATAACTGACAACAAGGAACTGTCTCCATCTCTCATCTTACATGCTGCTCTATGTCAGCCTATTGTTGTAAGTAATATTGCCAGTTAGGACATATCACCCATATAGAGGTCTGTATCTTGTTGACTTCCTTTTTTTGTATGCATGCTAAACAGGACTGCTTGTTTCACATAATAATGTGGTTCTTTTTATGTGACTCTGTACATTTCTGGCTTTTAGAGTCATAGGTAAGTACTAAGTTAGCTGTCCTTGGGGACCATTTTAAGCCTTGCCAATTTCCCTTTCAAAGCTGAGAATCAAACCTTGTACCTCTTGTCAATGGGGTAAATATCTTATCCATTATACCATCCTCAACTCTTAAGGTGTATTCATTTTCCAGAAGTAAGAATTAAACTCTGTACCTTGTGATTGTAATTTAAATACCATAACCATTATGCCAACCCCCAACCTATAACCTCTGGTTTCCAAGACAAATACCCAACTGCCTGATCTATAAGGTCACAGGTCTTGCTAGTATATCACATTATTTGGTTGCGTAAGTCTGCCATCACATGCCACTTTGTCTTCCAATAATTGTGTATGTACTTGTCCTACTGTAAATGTCTCCCAATTTTTAGATTCTGCATTAAGTAACACTAGTAACCAATACAAGTGCAGGTTATTGTGATAAGTTATTATGAGTTCTCATTTCTTATGAGTTCCTTTGCAAGTATGTAAATGTTTTTTTTAAAATGCAGATAGCTGCAGATATCGCATACTGTTGTCTTATGATGTTACAGCTACACATTGTGTGCATTTAGCAAGCAAGCAATAACACACCACATGGTGGACATTATAGGGAAATAAGGGACTGACCAAGGACGTTGTGTTGTGCTGGATAAAATGTTAATTTGTTTTGTATTTGGTTTATTATACAGTATATAGTGGTTTAGAGAAACAAGTTGGCATAACTGTCCAAGTCTTCATCTCCCATGTACAAGGTTTGATTCTTACCTCTTTCCAATGCTTATATAGAGTTTGCATGTTCTTCCTGGGTCACTCCTTCCACCAACTAAACATGTTGAGTGTCTCCACCTCAAACTCACCAAAGAATGGAGAAGTATGTAGCAGCACAGATTCCAGATTGTGCCCTATATTGGGAAAGAGGTGCATAGACCAGCTTCTTTGGATATAAACTGTGGTCAAGATAGGAGAACATGGATCACAGGCTGTACACCATGTTGGGGATAGCCAGCCAATGATGTAAAAATGGCTTTAAGTGATTTGGTAGTGTTGACTAATATCTCAAAATGGGCATGGGTATTTGTCAGCCTACTCCAACCAATTTGGGAAGGGTGTAGTCGCCCCTGTTGGCTAGTATGTACATCCCTGCTCAGCAAGGTCCTGGCCAACTGGTGTCCAGTTGCCCAGCTTGGGTTATCTGTGGTAGCTCTGATGAGTGAAAGCTGGACATAAAATCAATCAACCTTTCAAACATGAGCTAAGAATTGCTACACTCAATGTATGTTTACTGACAAGACACAGCTAGGACATGGATGACATGATGGAAAGTGGATAACATGATGGTAAGAAGGAGGCTATATATCCTTTGATTCCAGGAAACAATGTGGAAGGGCAGTGCAGCAAAGCCCCTTGGTTTGGGAGCTAGAGTCTACTACTCAGGAAAAGGACAGGCTAGAAATAGTGTGGGAATTGTGTTGAGGGAGAGGCTTCAGAAGCCAATAAGAGATGTCATCAGAATTACTGACAGACTTATGACAATCAGACTTACAGTGTAAGATAGGTCCCTACTCATAATCCCAGGCTATGTTGGTTGTGACAGTGAGGAAAATAGTGCATTCAGACAGCAGTTGCAGGACCTACTGGATACAGAAGGACAACATGAGTTGGTGTTGATAATGGGTGACCTGAATGCACATATCTGGACAGACAAAACAGGATTTGAGGACTGACTTGGTCCACATAGGTGGGGCAGCAGGAGCAAAGAAGGAAAGGCCATTCTAGATTTCTGTCTGGCAAAAGGCTTAATCATGACCAAAGCATAGTTCAGTAGGAGAGACAGTCATAAGATCACAACAAGAGTGGCCAACATGCTACTCGGGTATACTTCCTCTAGTAATGAAAGGGTAGTGGGGTACAATCAGCAATTACAAAGTCATACCCAGTATAACAATCAGCCCGCAGCATAAACCATTGGTTACCACAGTCAGCTTCAAGCAGTGGTCAAAGAAGTCTCTAAGGTCAGTAGAGACAAGACTGAAATCAGGTGCTTTCTCTCCAGCCAATTTTCAGGCCTTCAGTCTAGTCTCTAAGATCAGTAGAGACTGGACTGAAGGCCTGAAATTGGCTGGAGAGAAAGCACCAGATTTCAAGAAATTACTAAGGGTTCTAGCAGTTTAATTAATTAATTTATTTATTTTACATTTGTTGACCAGGCTAGTCTAACTGGATATATGTCCATTTTCAGTAGCGGCCTGGGGAGAAAAGCTCCACATTAAAACAGATAAACACACAGAGTATTACAAATTCAGTTACAGAACATTAAACTTCAGATACAGATAGGTTGCTAGATAAAAACAGGTGTTTAAGGTAATTTAGCAAACATTGATGGAACAGAAGAATAGAACAAAAATAAGATAAGATAATCCTTTGTTTGTCTTTTTTTTTTTTTTTTGTTTTTTTGTGAACACTGTGGGAAGAAAGTCTTCAGAAGGATATGGGAAATTCCCATCTCAAAGTTATAAGTAAGGAACAGAAGAACACAGTAGTTAAAAACAGGATTGGGAGAGTAAGTGGAGCGGGGGGAAACATCAAGAGACAGAAAGAGGTAAATTACATCTTTCTTAGGTGCAATAAGAGCAACTACAGCAACTAGAAGGTAGTGGCCTTAAAGTGGCAATAAAGTGAGTAACAAACCTGGGAAGACTGATTATGATGAAAATAGACAGAGATAGTCTTAATCAGGGTTTGAACAGGGACATAGCCAATGGTTTGTAAGGTATTGTTTTAGTTTCTTTTTGAAGAGTGTAGTTGAAGACAGAGATGTAAGTTCACTGGGAAGTAGGTTCCAACTTTTCCCCACAGTATTAGAAAAAAGGGAATCTCCTGCTTTGTTGTTGGATTTATGTATGGATACCAGAATTTTATTGGCTGAACGTAGGTTTGTAAGAGTTTTATATGGGCAGATTAGACTTGTGAGAATAGTTTGTTTTCTGGATGATAAAGGGTTTTATGGGCAATAATCAGTTGATGAAATAAAATTTGATTGTGCAATTCAAGCCAACCAAGCTGCTTCAGATTTAGGCAGTGGTGGGTTCTAAAAGGGGAGCTGACAGCAAATCTAGCAATATTATTGAAGGAGACTGCCAGCTTGTGGAGGTTGCATTTGGATAGATTTGTATATATAGGAGAGGCATAAAAGGGAGTAGAGATAAGGTGGGTTTGGGCAATAGTATTTCTAGCTATGAGAGTAAGGAAGGGCTTTATTTTGTAGAGGGAGCCTAGTTTTTGGTTTACTGATTTGATTGTGATGTTGATGTGAGTGTCATAGTTAAGGCTGTGGTCAATAGTTACTCCTAAGAGTTTGGTAGTAGTGTCAGGAGATATGACTGTACCAGTTTTAGATTTGATAGAGAAGTTAAGTGGGGTGGACTTTTGTGTAGGAGTAAACAGCAAGAGTTTAGTCTTTTTGGGGATAAGGAGGAGACACAGTTGTAGAAACCATTCTTCTACAAGCTCAAAGGTATTCTGCATGAGGGACTGCAGTTCAGATGGCCCAGTGGCTGAGGATATTAATGTGGAGTCGTCTGCATATTGTATAGTTACAGCTTGGGGGATACTAATAGATAGATCATTTATAAAAATAGACAACAGAAGAGGGCCAAATATGGATCCTTTGGGTACACCAAGGGTGACAGTAGGTGGGAGGATAGAATGTTTTCCCATAGCACTGCCTGTTGCCTGTTTTCTAGGTAGGACTTGAACCACTGTAATGCTTGAGTATCAAATGAGAGGGACTTGAGAAGATTCAGCAGTAGCTGATGGTTAACCATGTCAAATGCTTTTGAAAGATTAATAAAGATAGCAGAGGACAGGGTATTGTTGTTGCGATTTTTGTTGATGTAGTTGGAGAAGGAAAGGAGGGCAGTAGTGGTGCTATGGAAAGGTCAAAAGCCATGCTGGGAGCTGGCTAATAAGCTATTTTGAAGATGATGGTCTAAAAGTTGATGGTGGATGCATTTTTCCATGATTTTAGCTATAGGAGAGAAAAGGGCAATTAGACGGAAGTTTGAAAGTTCTGTTGAGGTGCCACCTTTATGTAGTGGGATGATATGTGAAACTTTCCAGATAGATGGGATAGTACCTTCAGTAATGGTTCTATTTATAAGGATAGAGATTGGGTAGGCAATAACTTTGGCTGCAGTTTGAAGGTATTTAGAAGGTAAGTGGTCTGCTGACGGGGTAGATGGTTTGAGATTTTGAAGGAGGGTACCGATGAGGGATGTGGGGACAGGGTGGAGTTGTAAAGTGGGCGGTGAGGTATGTGAGGAGGGGGGCAGATTAGAGGATACATGAGGTAGAGTTAGCAAGTGACTGGATGGCTTCAGTAAAGAAGTTATTGAAGGAGTCAGCAATTTGTTTGGGAGTGTCAAGGGTAATTCCAGATGGGGTTGGTGTTTTAGAATTGCCTGGGTGAATGAGTCTAGTGATACCTGACCAGAATTTCTGTGGATTTTTAAGGTTAGTATTTTGAAGTTGGAAGAAGAAGTTTTTTTGTCTGATATTATGGATGCTTTAGTAGAGTTTCTGAGTTGTTTAAATTTTAAGTGATCAGATGGGTTTTTAGAGGTACGCCATTTGGCCCAGAATTTGTTTCTTAGCAAAATTTTTTTCTTAGTTTCCTTAGTAAGCCATAGTGCTGTTTTGATGGTGTTCCTAAGGGTACAGGAAGGGGCATGGTAGTCTAAGATTTCAAGGAACTTGGAAGTGAAGTATGCCACAGCTTCCTCAAGTTGGAGGTATTTTAATGGTGTCCAGTTACATACACTCAGTTCATTTCGGAAGTGTTCTGGTTTGAAATGTTTGAGCGAGTAGTTCTAAAAGTTGTAGGGCAGGGTATATTAAGCTTTTTCCTAATAATATAGGTTAGGGAGTGATCACTAAGGTCATCTGGCAGTATACCTACATTATAGGTTATGGACTGGGTATTTATTAGGATCCAGTCTAGGGTGGTTTCTTTGTTGGTGGGCTTATGGGTGCAAGTAGGGGAGGTGATAATTTGGAAGAAGCCATGTAGATTTATGTGATTAGTTGGGTTATCAGTATTACAGGTATTCCAATCTATATTAAAGTCACCTACCACAATGGTTTCCTGTGGATAGTTAATAGACAGCCAGCAAAGGATATTTTCTAGGCAGTTGATGTTATTACCTGGAGGAAAATATGAGCATAAAATGTAGATGGATTTACAAGTATTTAGCTGTAGCTTAGTGATAAGAATTTCAGAGTTGGTATTGGAAGGTGGGTGAGCATCTAGTAGTGAAAGTTGCAGCCCTGCTTTGTATATTATGGCCACACCCCCACCTTTCTTGTTAAGGCGATCCACTCTTAAAATGTTATATCCAGGAGGGGTGATTTCATAGTCTTGGATTGAGGGTTTTAACCATGTTTCGGTTAAGCAAAGGATGTCAAAGTCATGTACATCCAGTAGGGCATGAAGGTGAGTAACTTCATTGTTCACACTTTGTATATTTAAGTGAGCTAAGAAGAGGGAGTTATAAGGCCTTGTAGGGGTGTGAGGGGGAGAGGTAGAAGGTCTACTTGGGGAAGCAGGACTAATGTTGGTAGGGCCAGGATTGGGATGTATATCATCATCTAGTAGGGGGTGTAGGTGTAGTCTATATGTATGGATTAGAGAAGGATTCAGTATATTATGTCCTCTCTTGATAAAGTGGTGTTAAGTTCAGGAAGAAGAGGAAATAAGTGGAGCTAAAAAATAGCAGTGTCTCAAAATAACATGCGTGAGGACTACAGAACAGGTATTTGGCCAAATCAAGAATGGAAGTAAGTTAAATAAAGAAAGCAGGTGGTGGAATGTAGAAGTCCAGAAAGTCATCAAAAGAAAAAAGCAGTAGAGGAAAAGTAGGAGATAGAAAAGAAGGACCAGCATACCTCTCAACTGTCCAGATTTTCACAGAATGTCAATATTTTTGCTGTATATTTTTAGTCTGTTTCTCAAAAAAATTGTGGTTTAGGGCAAATCACTGAGGACTGAAGTCTGAAAATAATGGCACACAATTGAGTTTCAGACTTCATATCCTTCAGAAAATTCATGCTAATTCAAAACATGTTATTCTAGCAACTTTCTAAGCTTGTAAGAGCAATATTTAAATAGCGTCCTATTTGGGATCTTTGTTCCTCACTTTTTGTGCCTGTGTCCAGATTTCTTGCTCTAAGAGGTTGAGAGGTATGAGGACCAGACTAAGGAAGACCGTTTAGCTAAGACAGGAGCTGCAATAGTAAAGAACATAACATGTGAGGTACACTGCCATCTTCTGGAAAGTAACTCAGTAGATGACACAAAGGAACTCAATCAGCTTGCACAGAAAAGACAGAAAGACAAAGAAGATAGTCAGACACCCTTTGTAAGGGAAGCCAGTAATAACCTCCTCACCAACCCACAGAAATTCAAATGTAGATGAAAGGAGCATATTCATCAGCTTCTGAATAAAGACAACACAGCAGAAGCTGTACTGCCCCAGATACAGCCTACAAAGAAAGAAGAGGGGCAGCCCACCCTACAAGAAGTAAGAACAACACTAAGGAAAATTAAGTCAGGGAAAGCAGCAGGAACAGATGAGATGACAGGAGATATGATCAAGATGTTTGATGAGATAGGAGAGAAATGCCTCTTGTGGATAATCATAGCAGTGTGGAGAGAAAGGCACATTCCAGATGACTGGAGAATAAGCATACTAGTGTCAATGTGCAAGAAAAATGGGATCATTCACAACTGTGGGCAGTATGGATGTATCAAACTGCATGAAAGTTCTGGAGTGGGTGACTGATAAATGAATACACAGAGTAGTAGAAAGTAACATGAGAGATGAGCAGTTCAGGTTCAGGTCAGGAAGCAGCACAATCAGCCCAATGTTTGCAGTGAGACAGACAGTTGAGAAGAAGCTAGAGATGAGAAGAGTCTAAATAGGCATTTCTAGACTTGGAGAAAGCATATGGCAAGGTCTCAAGAAAGCCACTTTGACCAGTCCTGTGGTGGTTTACATTGTCTGAATGCAAACAATATAGCATTAAAGGTAGACTCTGAGTAAGAACTTCAGCAAAGTGTAGGGAAATGAAGTGCAAAACTGAAGGATCATGGGATGAAACAGTACAGATAAGGCAGTTGTAATGGGAGCAAATGGGGGAATCAGAAGAAGCTGACAATTGAGATAGAAGAGAAAATACTGGAACAGGTTAATAGCTTCAAGTATCTTAGAGGGATGGTGGAGGAGAAAGGAATTATAAATGAGGAAGTCAAAGCTAGAATCAGAGGGGATTCAGTCAACTGGCACAGAGTGCTAGGCATAGTATATGCTCGAAGAATGCCAAACAAACTGAAAAGTAAGGCATATGAAACAGTAGTGTGACCAGTACTACTGTCTGGTTCAAAGACCTGGGCAGTAAAGGCAGAGTAGGTAAGGAAGCTAGATGTGATGGAGTTGATATGCTTGTACAGGGTGGGTAGGATGCACACTGTGGGTCAGACAAAGAGATGAGGACATCAGAGAAGAAATCAGAGTAACTCCAATTGCAGAGAAGGTCAAAGAGAACAGATTACAGTGGTTTGGGCACATATGCAAAAATACAAGACAATCTGGTGAAGAAGACAGACAAAAAGATGGCTAGACTGTGTGAGAGAATACCTGTGACAGTCAGGCTTGAATGTCGAAGAAGGTAAGAGACAGTTGGCATGACATCCTGATCCCATGTAGAAAATAGGAAAAAAGAGACTGATGATTTTGATGATACTATTGTGTGTGTGTGTGTGTGTGTGTGTGTGTGTGTGTGTGTGTGTGTGTGTGTGTGTGTGTGTGTGTAATATATATACACATATACAATATACAAATAGGTAGATATCTTAACATTTTTATAAAAATAGTTCTTCTGCTTAAGGTTTCAAAGTAGTTGCAGGATATATAATTGTTGGGGAGAAATATTTTACATCCAAAATATACCTTAGTCAAATATTTAATAATGTGTACAAACATGCATACACATGTACAGACATGCACACACACACACACACACACACACACACACACACACACACACACACACACACACACACACACACACACACACACACACACTGGTCTACATGCACATACAAATGTACCAAGAGGTTACAACCACTTTTTTGACTGTACCCACCTCAGCTGTAAAACTGTGTTCAAATATATGGAGGAATACAAAAATAATAGAAACAGTAAATTCAGATACATGCGAAGCAAAACATTACCACTACCTCCAATCTACCACCACACACACACTCATTCTTCCTTTCCAACATGTTGACACACACAGAAACACACACACACACACACACACACACACACACACACACACACACACGCACCTATGGGCAATTTAGAGACTAGCCAACCTAGCTTATGTTTTAGGATATGGAAAGAAAAGGAAAAAAAACATATGGACAACATCAAAGGAACCCCAATAAGAAAATGTGTGGAGGGACCAAGATCTGTGAGAAAGCAGTGCTGATTGATGTGGCTTTGTGCTCTACACGTTCGGAATCTTGACCTTAAAAATGCTACAGTACTAACAATACCGCAGCCTGTTTTTTTCACAGACAAGTATGCTTTATTGCCACTAAAGGAATTCAGATATGCACAACATACTAAATGCTGTCATATTTTCACTAAGCTTACAACCAAGAAGGCAGAACATATTAAACTGAATGCATACACTCACAAAAATGATAACACAGAAGGTATTAAAAAAGAAGCTTCACTGATCTGCAGTCTTTGCACAGATTTTCAGTTTCACACATTAACTTTCTTTTCTGCCTTTTCTGTTTATATATTTCACATATTTTGTTTCCTTCTATTCCTCTACATTAATCTTATTTTAAATGTTTATAACATTGTGCAAGCTCTACATGCTGCATGTATGCATATGTTTCTGCTTATTATTTTAAGAGAAGAATTTCAGTGTCCTAAAATACTCCCTATTTCATTCTTTCACTAACAAAATAGTGTGATGAGCATTAATAAAGCTTATCAGTCCTTCACATTTTTTATTTTTGTCATTTCATACTTTTAAACATTCATGATTAAACACCAGGATTTGGAAAACTTCTCTCCTCCAGTGCTAATTGTCCAGTGTGGGTTGGTCAGTTGGTTTGATAGAGAAAAATTGTAATTTAGTACCAAGGTTTAGAGAACAATGAGAAGTACCTCACTGGAGGCTCATTACCATGTCTCTGAACTAATCACTGTGCTGTCAGACCAAACTACAATAGTCTTCTCCCTAGCAGCTCATGCATTGCATTAGAAACAGCACCCCAACATACACACACTCTCTCACCCTGCTTTAAAAAAATTGAAAAGTCTAGGAAGAGTGTTAGTACATATTCGTTGCTACAGCTTTTGTCACAGTTACAACTCAGATCATAGAGAATGGCCGTACATAGATATTTGGACCATATTCAAGGAGAAACACTATGCACTGCATTGTGGGAACAGCATATGAGTTGATTGGATGGCAACCTCACTTCCTGATATACGAGAGAAGGGGAATGGGAGAGTAATATGACCAGGATGCAAAAGCCAGTGTCTATTTTCTAAACTCACTTAGGGTAAGGAGTATGTATTCTCTTTTGTTTGAAGAAGCAAGGTATTTTCCAGAAATAATGCCATCTTTAAGTTTGTTGTATGAGTGAGTGATCTTTATAGTTCATCTTTCACTTTGGTCCTTTGACAGACTATCGAAATAGTCTGTGGATGACCAAGTGCTTTTAACTGACTCTTAATCCAGTAAAGCCTCATTCTCTTCATTCACAGAAGATTTCATATAAAGAGGAAGGTCCAGTTAATGTGATGTAATGCAATGCCCAGATGTCATCTAGATAGTGAAGACAGTTGGCATCTTTTAGCCTTTGATTAAAGGCAGAGTAATTGACATTTCTTGAAATTCTAGAGAAGAAGAACCCATGGAGTTTATTCATTAATTCAAGTTCTCAAAGGCTAATGTTTGGAGGTGATCACTGACCAGGTCTGAAAAAATAACATGAACAGTGAGAACAGTGATGTTTGATGGGAAAGTCATGAGGATACAGTCCAAAGTGCTTTCATAGGTAGAGTTGTTGATAATCTGATTAGTGGTGGATAATCTGATTAATGGTGGATATGATCTGACTAGTTAACCTGCTGAATGACCACACATGTATGGGTTTGTTTCTATTCAGTACTAATATCACCAAAAAGTATAATCTCTGAAGTAAAATTCAGTGATAACTGATGGAAACCTTCATATATCCAGCTTCATCTTTAGTAGGAGAGATTCATGGGAAACCATGAAGTAAAACAAAATGAAATGACTGCATTGATTCACCTGACTCATAAATGGTGTAAAGCTGTGGGCATAAAACAGACATTCATTTAAAGGAAAGCAGCAGCCTGTTGAAATCAGGGAGGACAAAGATAATTTCAGGCAAGTATTATGAACATCATTTAATACTAATTGTCTGAGAAACTTGCAGAGTCATTGAAGATGATGCCTCTTGTCCAGGATGGACTTAGAAATGCCTGCAGTTCAAGGCCAGATGATTTTTGTCTCTCTAAATGTAGATGCCAGTGAGATGTACAAACAACCCAAGAGTAAAAGTACTAGATTCATAGTGCATACTACATTACTCTTAATTCCCATTGGCTAGTGTGGATGGCCTACTACTCATCTGAGATCCACAGTATCTATACTTTTCACAATCCTGTGAATCATGGGACACTGGGACATTTCAGAGACCAGATAGGGATAATGTAAGTAATTCTGCTATACCCAAAGGACTAGAGACCATCAGTATTTACAAGTAACAGCATGAGGATGGCACACCAAATTTCTGAATCTGATACCAGTGCATATTATAATGCAGACTATTCATTTTCAACAATGTTACAGTGGATATGGAAATATCGAACACAGAAATTGCTGACACCATGCTTAGTGGGATGCAGGACTGTTTAATAGTACTGTGAGTGCTCATGAGTTTACAGGGAGATTTGAGGAGGAGTGGGTGTTTATTAAATGAACAAACAAAGTGAAAGTCGCTGACTGTTCCAGATAAGAAATAAATGGTGGTGCAATGTGCACAAACAGTGATTGCTTCTTTGGGAGATTACATCATTATTCCAAGATGAGTGACCACGCAGCTGGTATACACAGACCTAGTGGGTTGGGGGGGTTGCTTACACATTACATGGGGTGGGGGGATTCATGCACAAAAGGCTTATATTTTGTTTAGTAGTTGTTTTTGGTTTAATTAGTACTGAGTTCTTTATTTTACTTTTGATGTTTTGCATGTTGTGGATTTTTTGAAGTCTGGTACATAGCATTACAGTACTTATGTTCAGTGATCTCCAGTTTGTGATATGTTGCTTTCACATTAGCAGATATAATTGATTACAAGTGCCATACCACAAAACAGTTGCAACAGGGCTATTAAAATGACTTGGTGCTAGATTTTGTATCCAAGCAGTCATTAAACCATCTGTGAGACCACAGCACTCAGCCAGTTTAAATGACAAGGGTTATCACTAATTGTAGTGTTAGGCTGTGCAGCAAAGATGGCATCATCACAAATGAGTGTGTGCATTACCCTGGTGGTGCAATCAAATCCATCTTAGGCAAGTATCAACTCTGAGAAGGGATCTACAGAAACCTTACATAGGGATAATACCACAGCACCTATACTCAACAAGATGTCTGAAGGGCAGCTCACAAGTAAGAAACAAGTAAACACATGGACTTGTTTTACTTACAAATGGTAAGTAGGAAAGTCCACCTGGAAAACCCAGTTTTCATTGGAGACCCATGGAACAGCCCTCCAACACATATACATTACTTATTATACTGAAAGTGAATGTCTTGCAATAAGGCACAGACAGCATAAAATTTCAGTCCATGGATATAATTTCTAACAGGACACTGGTATACAAAAGCAAAGTGTGTACGATATGTGGAACAATACAATGCATATAGAGGTATGTATCACAGGCTCATAGAAACAGTACTAGGCAAGTGTTCACAAGGACCCTAAGAGGTCTAGCTACATACATCTTTAAGCATGCATGCCTAAAAGTTTTGCCACCCTTTACAAGTACTCAACAGTGCCCATCTTCTGAATCAGTGGGGTCATTCATGATGTCCATGATGTAAACATGTCTACCCATCTAATCTTAAGGACAAGTTTTAAAAACAAACTAGTACTTTGCATGACTTGCAATAGCAACTTATTCTTTAAGCTGGGAATATGTTGAAATATAATCCTATCCCAACAGTTCGTCTTGCTTATTGTCCCACTACAGTTGTTTGTAGAGTCAATGGCTTTTCAAATAAATAGGATGTCAAATAGGTTTGGATTTTTCATGAACTGAAAAGTGAGAAACACAGGTCACCTATGAGCAGCAAGTAGGCTACTGGATATTAGAAGAGTGGAGGATAGCTGAAGGATATATGGCTTTTATTTATTCATTTATTTATTTATGTATTTATTTCTTTATTTTTGTTAAAAATCCCTTGGTCCTTTCCAGTTGAACTATATGCTCAATGTTGTACATACCAAAGGAAGCAGTGTATTCAAGCCTGATATGTACAGTGAGAACATGACTTCTTTGGACCTGAAAATAATCACTTGGAAATTAACTGATCCACATAGAAGGATTTCCTGACTAAGGCGGAAACATGATAATCAAATGAGAGAGTGAGAAAAGTACAAGTAACTAGGTCTCTCATGACTGCATATATTAGAGGAGGAGAACCACAAATAACATATGAGATGGGAACAGCTTTTTTACCAAACACTAGTATATAGTGCATATACTTTTTTTATTCAACCTGAGACCATTTTTAGTACACCGGGTAAGAGCATATTCTTTTTGCAGCTGTTTAGTATTAGTGGGTGAGATGATAATGGTACCCAGCCTGCAGTCAATAGCAAATTTGGTGACCTGCTCTTCATTAATATTGGCTTTAATATCTGCAAAATAAATACCATATAGAAGAGTGTCATGTACTGATGTCTGTAGTACTATTCTAGTTACAATTCAGCAACTTTCACTACTCAGGATCTGGTGGATAGCCAGTTTGTAACCCAGTTAACAACAGAGGGCTTTACATTAACTTTATCTTACTTTTCAAAATTACCATCAATGGAGAATAGTGCAGCCATGGGCATGCCAAGACATGCAGTGTGCACAGAGTGACCACTGCCCACAACCTCTGTAACCTTTTAAATAAGTATACCAAGTTCAGGAGGCAGGACCTGCCATTCACAAAACCAAACTGAGTGGAGCATAGATCAGTAACTTTGCATTGTCTGCATAAATGAGCTCTGGTATGACACATTCCATGGCTTTGCATACTGGTGAGGCCATTGGGCCTATAATTACTTGGGTCTGCAGAGGGGCCATCCTTCTGTAGAGAAGTTCAAAAGACTACTTTTAAGGCTTCAGATACAAATCCTGCGGATAAGCTGAGGTTAAACACAGTACAGAAATAACATTCAGATAAGCATATGACGAGTAAATGTTGATATCATCACACCTGAGTGTCTGTCAGAACACATGGCAAAATGTGTGTTTAGTAAGAAAAATAGATATGTGCTTTTAGTGATGCAGGTGGTGGGGCATATTCCTTGTATCAAGGCCTAATAATATCAGTATGACCTTTCTTAGCAATTATTGATAAATGCTACATAACTAAATGCTTCAAGTGTTAGGCTCTTGAAGTAATACATCAGGTGATTATCTGCAATGCAATGAGAACTCTCCTTGTCTGTGTTGTGTTCTGGAGTATGCTGCTATGTTAATGATCATTAGCTTGAACATAGCACCAATGTGACATACCAGCATTGAACAGGAATGCAGTGACTGGTGGTGATGAGGAACCTGAATCTATAGGGCAGAATATACCTGCCACAACAGATGCACAAACAGCTACACTGTATGCTACAGTCAGGAGAAAAGAGACAGAATTTCTAAGTCTGGTAGTCATAAAAGTTGGTCAATGTCATGTTGACCACTGCAACTGATACAGAGGACAGTATCTAAAAAGATGCACCGCACACACAGTTCAAGTGATCCTTTGTGGCCCAACATGTACACCGTATTACTTGTACATCAGACAGTGTTATACAGAATGTTACATGATATCAAAATAAATTTTATAGTGGAAACAATGCATACTGAATGCATAACATATATATATATATATATATATATATATATATATATATATATATATAAAAAAATATATATATATATATATATATATATATATATATATATATATATATAAGGCTATCCATAATTGTATGATACATATGACGTTAACACTACAGATGTCACCTATGATGGCTTCTCTCACCGTATCTGGCAGCACTTTGACCTCACATGTAAGTTTCTGATGTCAGCATGGTATTCTTCCAGGTTCTAACCCTATGCCTGAATTGATGGGTCCAATTTATATGCATACACATTCACTTTAAGGTATACTAATGTAGGATTGTACTGCAGCAATCCAAATTCCTAATATGTGCATCCACATTGTCTTCCATATAGAGCAAGAAAGTATATGAGAATAGAGTCTATGATGGCACTTAAGCTAATGCTGTCTAACTAAATTTGTATCCATTACTGGCTAGTTTCACTAATTTGCTAAGTTCAGTAAGTGTGACATTTTGTCTTCTGCAAATTAAGAGCTTTACATGAAATATACGTATTATCAGGTGATTTTTTAGCATTTTGTTGCAGAGAAGTGGTGGAATGGTTATCTCATTTTAGAGGGGGTTTTGCTTATGCCTTCAATAAAAGCTATAAGAAATTGGATGTACATAGTGAAGTACGCCTGTGGCAATAGGCACTATAATGCAGGGAATTTCTCATCTCTCCAACATGCAGCAGTGTCAGGGCTGATTATAATAACTACACTGGTACAAGTACAGGAATGGAGGCTGTGGGAGAGAGGAGTTTACCTCAACAAGAAATGCAGTGACTGGGGCCACTCTGGAGACATACAGGAGTAAAGCCCTGACTATAGCCCAGTCAACTTGGGTTCAAGGGGGATCCATGAGTGTCTCCAGAGACAATTTCTGGTGGAAGCTGGGGACACTGCATTTTTTGGGAGGGGTCCAAAGGGAGGGATATGTTAGTGGGCAAGGTTGAGCTGCTGTGGAGTTAGGACAATATATCACACTTCCCCATTACATGTCTGCCTCCTGGGCATTGCCACAGGAATTGAAAAGGAGGGAGGAAGCAACAAGGACAGGTCAGAAGTAACACCCCCCCAGAAGATGTGGACAACCAGTCTCCTGGGACACCCTTAACATCTGCATTGCCCCAGACCAATCGGAGACACTTCAGGGGATTAGGAGTTGGCCAGTAGACCTGCCAATGGCTATCAGGCACTGAGTAGAGGATCATAGGATAATGCAGAGGGGAGACAAAATTTGTGTGTTTGTAATTTAATATTTAAGTTATTTTTCGCAGAAATACCTGTAAGGAGATTGTTGACAGCCTGAAACCATTAGGCATTACAATGACTGTAGACTTATATTTGGTGATCTGAACTCTGTGCCATACCTCACTAACAAGCCAGCCAGCTATGTCACACATAAAGACACACATTGTTAGGAATATTGTCAAACGGTTTCAGGAAGTGCTGTTATGAAAGATCACCTGCTAACATCCTTTACAGTACATGGGTCTGCTCCAGTTTACAGGCACTGACACAAACTTATTTAGACATTATTTTACTGGTTGGACTGTTTTCTTGGCAAAGATGAGATGCATTTGTGATGACAGGCACACGCTTAATTCCGAATTTGATGCAAAACTGTGTCTTTGTGAGGTCCAGCACAATGATTATGCTATAAACTTATATGGTGCCAACTATAAGGGAGCATATTAAAACCATATTTAAAATCAGGGTCAACACAATTAGTGGGAGAGTTATTTCTCCTATCCTTGTAAAACTAGTGACTTCAGAACTAATATATTAACGTGAGATGTGTAGGGGTCGCATATATCCTACATAGATTGTGTATTACAGATGGCATCCATTTATAAAGGCTAATCCATAGCCATGTGGGCCTTATGGGATTCATTCAGTACAAATGGACACATACCTGGAAGAAAACAGAGGATTTGTAATAACGCATAATTTGGTTTGAAATGTATGCGTTGTGTGGATAGATTTAGTGCAAGGTGCAAGGATTATAGGGCATGTTCACTGGGAAAAAGTATATAAAATGGTTTTAAGTATGTGGTACAACATGCATGCTTCTGCATACAGATTCAAAGGGGACATAGTGGGTTAAAATTTACTGGCTGTAAAAATATATCCACATGCTAGGGATAGGCCCAACTCTGATAAGGAAAAGTACAAATAAATAATGCGAACTTTTGAAAATGCAAGCATTTATGTAACAAATTTGAGAGATCATGTGCTGTTAAACATGGCAAAAGATATTTTAAGAAATGTAAATAAAAACAATCACAGGAGGCAAACATTCCTAACAATGTGTGTCTTTGTGTGACATAGTTGGCTGGCTTGTTAGTGGGCTGTGTCATAATGTTCAGACCACCAAATGTAAGTCTACGGTCACTGCAATGCCTATGTCCCTACAGATATGACTGCAAAACATGACGAATATTAAATAGCGTCATATTCAATACAACTACACGGGTATTCTAGTATAAAAGAGCTGAATAAGGAAAAAGTAAATGAAAGAAAAGGCAAACCAAAGCAGATATAAATGCAGGAGTGCTGTCCAACAAACCAAAGCAGATATAAATGCAGGAGTGCTGTCCAACAAACCAAAGCAGATATAAACGCAGGAGTGCTGTCCAACAAACCAAAGCAGATATAAACGCAGGAGTGCTGTCCAACAAACCAATATAAATGCAGGAGTGCTGTCCAACAAACCAAAGCAGATATAAATGCAGGAGTGCTGTCCAACAAACCAAAGCAGATATAAATGCAGGAGTGCTGTCCAACAAACCAAAGCAGATATAAACGCAGGAGTGCTGTCCTACAAACCAAAGCAGATATAAACGCAGGAGTGCTGTCCAACAAACCAAAGCAGATATAAACACAGGAGTGCTGTCCAACAAACCAAAGCAGATATAAACACAGGAGTGCTGTCCAACAAACCAAAGCAGATATAAATGCAGGAGTGCTGTCCAAGTAACCAAAGCAGATATAAACACAGGAGTGCTGTTCAACAAACCAAAGCAGATATAAATGCAAGAGTGCTGTCCAACAAACCAAAGCAGATATAAATGCAAGAGTGCTGTCCAACAAACCAAAGCAGATATAAACGCAGGAGTGCTGTCCAACAAACCAAAGCAGATATAAATGCAGGAGTGCTGTCCAACAAACCAAAGCAGATATAAACGCAGGAGTGCTGTCCAAGTAACCAAAGCAGATATAAACACAGGAGTGCTGTCCAACAAACCAAAGCAGATATAAATGCAAGAGTGCTGTCCAACAAACCAAAGCAGATATAAATGCAAGAGTGCTGTCCAACAAACCAAAGCAGATATAAATGCAGGAGTGCTGTCCAAGATTAGAAAAAACTTTGAAGAAAGAATAATGCTGAGCAGTGAGGAGTTGAGATGAACAGAGCGTATACTACTTGGTTTAATTTTTTCCTGTTGTGAAGTCATAATGCACTCAGGCATGCTAAGTACTTTATTCTTGGAATGCAGTTTACAGCTAAACTTTCCTGTGAGAGTGACAGAGAACCCTTTTTCTTCATTGCTAATGCTGACTTGTAAATAAGTGCTTTCTTAGTTCACTTCTGCAGACAATGCAGACTAACACTTCAGTTTCTGGACTCTGCAGAGTACATTCTAAGGCTACATCTGTCATTCACATTACATACTGATTGATCTGATATAACCATACTCTTATGGTCAATTCTTTGTTTATACGTTGTATGTATTTAACCAGGCTAAGCTCTCCCTAGACAATACCCGCTTGTTTTTACAGCACCTGATTGTATGGTGTTTTATTAAGTACTAGTTTTCAAACTGAGCACTATTAAACTGTATGTCTCTGTAGACATTACCTGGGTCTTTTAGAGGACCAAATTATATGGCACTTTACTAAACTTTAGCCGTCAAACCAAGAGCCTGTTAAATTACGTTTCTCTACACATTAACTGCTTGTGATAGACCACCTTATGATATCATGTTAAAATTGATTTTTTGCTGTTATTCTAGACACTGTTAAATTATGATTCTTTAGACATTATTTGCTTATTTTAGGGAATCTAATGGATGTTTTGATATTTAGAAAGTGCATTGTGTTTCTTACGTGAATTAACTGTACAGTGCCAACACTTGGCATTTTCTGTGAAACCTTTTACATGTGGTCACCTAAGTCGTTTTGTTGCTTTAAAACTTGCTGTTGTGTGTTATGTCCACCACACTTTACTTCCAGCTGATGTCTATCACTCAGATATTCCTGTATGCTTAATGCACTGTAGCTGTAGAAGATAACAGATGCTGGCATTGATAAACAGCATGTGTGAAGAAGAAGGACAGATCTGTGTTTGAGTCAGATATAGAAATAAGGTAGATAATGAAAACTTGGGATGAAATGCAGAAATCTGAAAAGATGGAAAAAGTGACAGAGGGAAAAGATGGGCCTGGCTAAGAAGGATTAAAGGCTATCTAACAAAGAGGTAAACATAGCAGTTGCATTGGCTAAGAACAAAGTGACAGAGAACCTATATAAGTTATCCAGAAAGTGACTCAGTAGATAGCACAAAGAAGCTCTAGCATGTTGCAAGACAGTGACAGAAAGACAAAGAAGATAATTGCTAGACGCCAGACACAATCTGCTCACCAGTCCAGGTGGCATCAAAGGCAGATGAAAGGAGTATTTAAAGAAGCTACTGAATGAAGAAAAGTCATAGAAGCTGTACTGCTGCATGCAGAGTCCATGATAAAACAAGAAGGACCCCTCCCTAAAAAGAAGTGCAAAGTGCAGTAAGTAAAATGGAGTCAAGGAAAACAGCAGCCTCAGATGAAGTCACTGCAGATGCTGTGTGTAATTTATGTGAGAAGTGGCGCCTATGGATCCTCATCATGGTATGGTAAGAGCTGTATCACAGATAAGTACAGCAAAAGGTACACCTTGCAAGTGCAGATAATACAGATGTATCGGACAGTTACCAAGATGCATGGAAGTGCTAGAGATGGTGACTGGCAAACAGCTGTGCACAGCAACAGGAAGTAACAGTGCAGATTACGGATGTGGTACAACTACCCCAGTAACGGCAGTGAAACTGAAGAAACTATAGATGAGGAAAGAGACAATCTGTGCATTCTTTAATACAGAGAAATCATGCAACAAGATCCCAAGAAAGCCAATTTGGGCAGGGCTCTGATGATTCACATCAAGAAGGGGCAGATCAAAAAAGCTTCCATATGCAGATGATACCACCAGCAGACACTAAACAGGACTTTCAACAAATGACAGGGAATTAGAATGCAAAAGTGAAGGCACATGGGATGACACTGAGTACATACAAGTCAGTGGACATGGTAACAAGTGTGAAGAATCAGAAGAAGATAAAAACAGACAGGAGAGAAATACTGTACAGGTAAACATCTACAAGTAACTGAGAGGTGTATTTTTAAGGAGAAGGGAGCCTGAATAATGAGGTCAAAGGTAGCATGAAGAATCAGGCTTGTGTGCAACAGAGGAATGGGAATAATGCCAATGAAGATGAAAAATATGATGTAGAAATCAATGGGCAACCATTACTTGTGTATGGAACAGAAACCTGGTAGAGCAGCTGAGGTATTTTGAAATGACTGAGTGCTGGAGATCTGCAGTAGGATACATACTATGGAACAGATGAAGAAATCAGGACATCAGAGCTAAAGCCAAACTAGTCTCAATCACACAAAAGGTGAAGGGAAAGAGAAAAGAATGGTTCAGTCACATGTTCAAGAGAGAATTTGGTGAAGCAGTTTTGAGAGAGGCAGGATGTCCAGTGAAGAGATGGCTGGATTGCATGATAAAAGGTGCTGTGACAGCTGGACATGACTGTCAATGAAGACATGAGAGTGACACTGAAGGAACGAGGTGGCAGCTGTTGGTGAGGCACCCAAATCACATGTAAATGTGAAATAAGGGGCAATGATGATTACAACACTTGAAATATTTTTGACTCCACATAAGAAGAATCATGCGTCTCTATGTTTTGTGCCATACATTGTTAAGAACCCTATGTGTTAAACATGAAATTATATGATCTGTCAACATCTTTACTTTTTTCACTTCTTATTTTTTCATTTTCCAAGCTGCAGTAACTCCTCTGCCTTGCCTGTGATATATTTTGCTATATCACAAACTCATTTTACTCCATCCTGGTCTTGTTTCTCCACACTCTGTGTTCATTTTTCAAAGCTAGCCTTTAAGATGACCCTTGTAAATCAAGATCTTAATGTTGTTTTCCATAATTTAAACCTTTATAACTACTGCTGACCATAAAAAATGGTTTCAGTCTACCGACTCGTTGTCTAAGCACCTCATTGATAGAGAGAGACCCATACGTCTAACACATGTAGTAGGTCACCTTCTGTACTTCACAAATTATTCCATGCTCATCTACAACTATGGAACCTCTTCCTAACTTTTCATGAAGATTCATATACTTTGTAAATCCATCTGCATTTCCCATAGTAACTCATTTTTTTACTTCTTACCCAGCCCCATCAGCATTTGCTCTAACTTATCTCCACCTTTACCTCGGTACTCTCTGTAGATTCCTCCATCTTTACCTCAGTACTCTGTGTAGATTCCTCCACCTTTACCTCGGTACTCTGTGTAGATTCCTCCACCTTTACCTCGGTACTCTGTGTAGATTCCTCCACCTTTACCTCAGTACTCTGTGTAGATTCCTCCACCTTTACCTCGGTACTCTGTGTAGATTCCTCCACCTTTACCTCGGTACTCTGTGTAGATTCCTCCACCTTTACCTTGGTACTCTGTGTAGATTCCTCCACCTTTACCTCGGTACTCTGTGTAGATTCCTCCACCTTTACCTCGGTACTCTGTGTAGATTCCTCCACCTTTACCTCGGTACTCTGTGTAGATTCCTCCATCTTTACCTCAGTACTCTGTGTAGATTCCTCCACCTTTACCTCGGTACTCTGTGTAGATTCCTCCATCTTTACCTCGATACACTGTGTAGATTCCTCCACCTTTATGGCTTAAAATCTAACACCTTCCATCCATAAACAGTAACCTGGACCACTCATTTTTTCATTCATAATGTCTCCCCATATTATCTCTTGTATTCTTAAAGTTTCTGTCCCCCCACTTTCTTGTAGAAGGGTTAGTGAAGCACTGGTATTCATCTACCTTCTCTAACCCTTCAGACATAATTCATGAACAAAGGTGATTTAACAGCTGCAACATCAGGCATACATTTTCTCCAACTAAGACACAGGATCTCACTTGCAGTTATAAGGGTCTTGGACAAAACAATACTCAATCATTTCTAAAACTCTAAAAGAAAAGTGACAACTATTTAAAATCAATATATAGTGTGAAAACATCCTGGGGTGATTTCCTTATTTTACAGGTTGCCTTTCAGTGGTCCTTGGTGTCCCAATTAAACAACTTGACAGTTTTACTGAGCAGAATACCACTGAATCCACACTAGGATATCATATCAACAGTCAACAACCTAACCACCACAATTTCTCATGATATCAGTATTCCTTATGGTCACAGTTATTTAAAATAGCACAAATCACTCATACTGGGAGACTACATCATTTACTGCAATACTTCATTGCAAGAAATCTTTGATAATGGCCTCTTGGCTTCCACTTCACACATATATCAATGCCAGTGGTGTATCAGGTAGCATCCTGACCCTTGATGAAGAAGGCTGTGTGTTCTATTCCCACCCTAGGTAGTTGAATTGCTGACACTGCAGTGCAGCATAAGGGAGGGAGAGTGTAGCACTCCTGAGTTTGTTATTCTAGAGATGAGATATTAAAGCAAAATCCTATCTGCTTGAGATGGTGATGGGTTGAGTGGATATCTCACGGTACCTATCAAAAAACTAGGGGAAGTTCCCAATGCAGTGGTCATATTTCCCCTAGCAACATAAATACCATCTCTGGTCTCTCCTGAAAAGAGGCCACTAGCCTAGATGGACTAACCCAGCCAACAAACAATAAATAATGTGATCTCCTTTACAATGTATCAGACAACCTTATCTGAACCACAACAGCTAGTACCAGAGTCTTCCCTCCTTCACTCTTCTACCACTAATAAATTCACTTAAACTAAGCTCTGAGCAGGACAAACAAAGCATGGCATACAGTCAGAAAATCCTCATGATCTAGGGACTGGTATTTACTTCTTTAACTATTAATAACTGAAAATGTCAAAAATATAAATATGACTAACTCAGAAACAGACCATGTTTTTCAAAAATTACAACAGATTCAGGCAGCCATAAACTACCACACATGGAAAACAAATCATTCTGAATACCACTCAACTGTCCAAATTTTGAAAGGTCATCACTAATTTATAAATTATTTTGAGACACTCTGAGTTAAAATCACTGGCACTTAAAATCTGTCATTAACAGGGATAGTTTCTTTATCTAATTTTGCTAGTTTATAAATCTGGAGGCAAAAGTTGAGAGGTCTCCCCCTGTTAACATTAATGTGTCACATTGTTCTGACTCAGTAACTCTGGAAGAAATTTCTATCAAGATCTGTCTCAGTTCCCTTCCCTTGTTCTTATACTATTACTGCAGTACCCACCTTAAATAACATCAGATTTTGCCTGACCTCTGCCGTCTTTTCATTGCTTCTGGTTAATTCTGTGTCATCTGTAGTACAAACATCTGACATTGGTTTAATTTCTAAAAACTTGTAATGAATAAGGACTTTTTTCAATGCCTGTTCCATATTATTCCTATTCTCTTTAAGTACCTAATTTGGTCATAACTGAAACACATCCTTTGAACTGCTTAGCAAATCACAAGCAATTAACTTCCTTAAACAAAGACTTACATAGAGAGTGACATAATATTCTTGTATGAGAGGGCATATCTATAGCAAATGAATAACTGTGCAACACATCCTATCACATGTACTGCCCTGTCTTATTTATCCCAGGTGGGTAGGTTCTGCTGCAAGTACCCTGTAATGGTAACACTGTGATCCATATGTGAATGTGCTAGAAAACTGTAAGAACTGTAAAAAAATAATCATATAGCCTTTAATGTGAATAACTGTACCATTAAAGACATGACAAAGAGGATATTGTGAGTAGGACATACATGGGCAAATAATTAAAAAAACACCATAATTAAAGATCTTAAGGCAATATTAAACATTAATTTAAATTTTAATGAGTGCTTGTTTGCCAAAGTCAGAAAAGCTTATTTTGCAATCCATCGAATTCTATAGAGCATGTCTAGTCATTCAAGGAATATCAGTATACTATGTTAATATGCCATTGATCTGACCTAATATTAAATGTGGATCTACATTTTATAGTATTCAAACAAGTGGTCTTAAAGAATTTGATGATTACTTACAACTCTTTCTATGATTATGGAATAAGCTCTTACAATCAGAGGAAATTAGTTGTTAACTTTCTTCAAAAATAATACTGCAAATGAAGAGTAGAAAATAGTGTCTGATTACTGCATTGAAGCTTATCTCTCAGAAATGTTCTGTTTATTTGTTAGATATCGGAAGATCATCATCTTCTTTCGGCTGTTCCCGTTAGGGGTCGCCACAGCGGATCACCTATTTCCATTTCTTCCTATCCTCTGCATCTTGCTCTGTCACACCAACCACCTGCATGTCCTCTCTCACCACATCCATAAACCTTATCTTAGGCCTTCCTCTTTTCCTGTTATCCTTAGCATTTTTTTCCCAATATACTCAGCATCCCTCCTCAGCACATGTCCAAACCAATGTAATCTTGCCTCTCTGGCTTTGTCACCAAACCTTCCAACCTGGGATGACCCTCTAATATACTTATTCCTAATCCTGTCCACCCTCATCACACCTAGTGCAAATCTTAACATTTTTAACACTGCCACATCCAGCTCAAACTCCTGCCTTTTTGTCAATGTCACTGTCTCCAACCCATATAACAGAAGATAAAATATGGTTAAACTATTTTATTTAACTGATAAATAGGATCAAATTCAAAAAATTCCATGGGTATGCAAAATTTGCAATACCAAAATGAAATAACTAACATACAGATAAAAATAATAACACCTGTAGCAAGAACTTTTTAAATATACATACATACATACATGCATACATATAAAATTGATTTGAGGTACACCACTAAACAAGCACATATAGTAGGCAGGCATCTCAAAGGCATAATAAATGTTAATAGCAAACATCTGAACCATCAAACTGGAAAATCTCAAATCATGCAAAGAAACTTAAAAACTTAAACTTTGGAGGAAAGAGTCAAACAGGTTGACACATTTGTGTTCCTCATACCTTTCTGGTATGCATGGCTTCCATACCTAGTAATCTGCAATAGTCAGTGTTTCATAATATCAACATTTGGAAGGAGGTATTAGAATGTGTAGGCAGGGAGACAGAAGTTGTAGAAAGATTAACTCTCTGCACTGCAATATATATAAAAAGTATACTTACAGCTGTGTGCTAACTGCTAGATAAACAATCCAATAAAGCAATTAGACTGATTGATCTGGATAGAGTGAAAAACAGGTAAATCCATTTTGTACTTAAAACTTGGAAGCCAAGAGCCTTTTGGATATGGCTGATAGCAAACTTCATGGTTAGGGTTAAAGTACTAGACACCTGAGTCAACTCTGTCATCTTCATGAGTATCATGGCTATATAAACAAGTAAACAATTATTTTTTCATACCCATGATGCATGCATCTCTCTTTTTGTTGAAAATAAAGTTGTATGATATCTGATTAGTTGATGTAAGTGCTCTTAGTTACCCATCATATCTTTCAGAGATCTTCCTATCAATAGCTTGCAATTTGTAACACACATTTTTCCTTCATTTAGTAAACTCAGCAATTGTGAGTATATTTAACAATATGAGTGCCAATGCTTCAGCATTGGCATGGTCAGTGCACTTAATTTCTGCAGGATTTGTGGACATGTGCAATTGACATGGAAATGTGTACATGCACACTAAAGCAATCTTTAGGACTATAGTTCTTACCATTTTGAATAATCCAGTCCATATTGGTAGAACAAATTCATACCAGCCCACAGTTTTAAGTGTGTGTGTGTGTGTGTGTGTGTGTGTGTGTGTGTGTGTGTGTGTGTGTGTGTGTGTGAGAGAGTGTGTTGTATCTATTTCTATTGTCATTACACCATTGGAAGCATTAGGGATGTGTTCTCCATGATTTCCCTGGATCCTGAGGTAGGGGAAGCAGATATGTATATATTTCCTCCGATGTTTTCCTGTCCACCCTGAATCCCTCAACAATTTCTGTTTCATGCAGTCCATGATAAGTTAAGTGGGGTCTAAATATCCTTCCTCCTCTTCTTGTTCTAGGTCTGCAGCAGCAGCAACCTGATTTAAAGTCTGTTGCACATAGAGCATGATAATAGCAGCAGCAACCCTTAACAGGTTTTTTCCCTATGTGTAATCATACCTGTATTCCCGAAGATAATGTTATCCTCAGAGCTAAGCCAGATGGACCCAGAAGGCTTGGATCCGGAGATTCTGAAGCAACCAAAGGAATCAGAGAAGGAGTATGAGTTGGTGGTGTGGTCAATGGATGGGACTCCTCCTCAAAGTGGTAGGAGCCAGTAAAACACCCGTCTGGATCTGCACTGAGTGAAACTTCCTCATCATTCTGCCCATATTTTCCTCATTCAAACTCCTGGATGAATGAGACAAGGCCAGGGAAGGTGACTTTGAAAGGCGCCCATCCATAAAGGGGGAAGGGACCCTGCAAAGCACAGGATCAAAAGATGTAGAAAATACCAGGTTCTTGGCAGAATAATAGGACCTGAAACAGTCGGTTCCGAAGGCTTCTTAGCCATATCTGAGGAAGTAGGATCAATTGATCTCTTTTTTTTCAAATCTGAAGGGGAAGAGGTTTGAGACCTTCTTGAATCTGATTTTGATCTCTTCCTTGAAGGGTCTGAAGATGGCGTAAAGGAGGTGGAAGACATTGAAGACTGAGATTTTGACTCTTTAGACTTCAGATCGAACCCCAGTGATAGCTTCACCAGAAGATGATGGCAACAATCCTTTAAGAATAAGCTTATTTTTTTTAACCACAAGCACTTTGGGATTAAAATTATGGCAAACAGAAAAATCCTTTCTGTATGTGCACGCACACGCCTGTGTGTGTGTGTGTGTGTGTGTGTGTGTGTGTGTGTGTGTGTGTGTGTGTGTGTGTGTGTTTGTGTGTGTGTGTGTGTGTGTGTGTGTGTGTGTGTGTGTGTGTGTGTGTGTGTGAGTGTGTGTGTGTGTGCGTGTGCGCATGCACGTTCTTCGTGTACTGTTAAACAATCATCTCCATTTGTAATATGTCACAAAGTTTTCCACAGGACCTATACACAATGAAGTCAATGTCCATAACATGGTTTTTCATGCAGTGATTTTGTCTGTACTACATTCTATCAGGGGCGGCTCGTCCTATCGGACTGCCGGACTGCAGCCCTCCCACCTACAAATGCAGAAAAAATATCTGCAAAACAAAAAATTTATTTGACTCAGACTGCCTTTATCGGCAGTCCAGATATGGACTAACAGGTACCCAGCAATCATTGCTGTGAGATGCCATAAATCTGTGCGGTGATAACCGCACAGAATAGAGGGGCTCCGGACTGCTTCAGCCGCAGTCAGAGCCAATGAGAAGGACTGAGCTGCTCTCACGGGGCAGGACTGTCAGTGTGCGACTGCACGGGCTTCA
Source organism: Protopterus annectens (assembly GCF_019279795.1). Lineage (NCBI taxonomy): Eukaryota > Metazoa > Chordata > Ceratodontiformes > Protopteridae > Protopterus > Protopterus annectens. The sequence continues at coordinate 586,133,233 of NC_056745.1, read as the reverse complement.
GGACAACGGTCGCTGGATTACCGGCTTCGAGAGGTGTTCTGGCGTGGGCTTCAGGACAACGTTGCTGGATTACCGGCTTCGAGACAACGGCCGCTGGGCTTGCTGGATTATCGGCATCGACTGCACGGGCTTGGGGACAAAGGCAGCAGGTAGGTGTTTGGGTTGGTCGCTGGAGTGTGTGTGTGTGTGTGTGTGTGTGTGTGTGTGTGTGTGTGTGTGTGTGTGTGTGTGTGTGTCTGTGTATATATAAACAGTTATATAGTTAACAGTCTTGTTAGTCAGTGATTTAGTGTAAAATGATGTGGGAACACAGTCCCTACAGAAGGAGATGCAAAATGGAAAGCTGTTCTGCAAAATTGTTTTTAACCGCTAACAAGTTTCAGAATTAATTGCTATTAAATGAACTGCTAGCATTCCACTTAATATTTTCATTTTTCATACTACTGAAAGTCGGGTTATCAGGTCTCACACCAACAAAAAGAAATCTGAAAGTATTCTATTAAAAATTCCCATTTAGAACTCTCACTCTGAATTGGCAGATTAGTACTGATTCTTGATGCCCTGCAACGACTTCTAATTTCAAAGTGTAAGCAATCCCCACCCTGAGATGCATAGATATGCCCAGCCTCCAGATGCCTAAGGGTCTGTGGCTGAGCCTATCAATACCAGAGTAAGTTCAGGGGGCAAGAATTTTGCTTGTAGACTCGGCACATATGAGGTATGGGGGACGGTAACAATTATGGAAAGGAGGGATCAAAGAAAAACTTCTTAATTTCAAAGTGTACATCCAACAGTAAAGTGTTTTTTCCCCTTACATGAACGTTAACATGTTGGAATGTCAGTCAAGAGTAAAGTTGTTAAGCATTTATGGCAAATGTAAAGGAGTTACTACAAATCTATGTTGTTCCACATGGCTTTTGGAATCAAACATGCATATCACAATCTGAAGTTTGGGCTTTTATGATCTCAAAGTTATTTATTGTGACTACTCAAGTAGGGAAAGATGAAATTGATACCCTGTAATTCTTTATGGAGAATCAATCAGGACAGAGCTATTTAAGGGATTATTCAGTACAGTCTAGTACAGTAAGTGGCTGACATGGAGATTTCTACGGTGTAAAACATGGAAACAAAGGCCCTAACTTAGGGGCACACTGGGGGGGGCAAGGTTTTCCTTAGTAAGACACATGTTTATAACGGATTTCAAATGTGTGTGTGTGTATGTGTGTGTAAAATGCCCCAGTTACTATATACTGGTGGCTAGAAAACAAATGGTGTTGAGTAGAGATACTCAGGCTTGAACCCTGTACCTTGTATGCAGGTGTTAAGGACCTGAATTCCCTACCCACCACCATTTGTAACAAAAATTGGAGATTTTTGCCTCATATTTGATCTGATCTGACTGTTCCTCATAATATCTGTGGCTTCTAAATACTGCAATGCTTGGTATTTGATGGTGCAGTGGTAGTATTGTTGCTTTATAGCTGCAAGTTCTCGGGTTTGATTCTTGGCTGGGGTGCCTTCTGTGTGGAGTCTGCATCTTCCTGTGTTTGTGTGGGTTTGCTTTTGTGTCCTCCCATGTTATAAAGACATGTCTGCATTATTTCTTCCTGGACCTCTGCTGAAAATTGTTTTTTTTGTTCAATTCAGATTGTCCTGATTAATAAATGTTAAATAAAATTGATGGGCATTTGAATTTCAGACTTCATATTCTTCAGAAAATACATAGTAACACGACCTTTTATTCTAGCAATTTTCTAAGTTTATAAGATGAATATTTGAAATTTGTCTTTATTTTTGGGACTGTATTACCCCCTTATTGGCTTTGCCCAGGTTTTTTGTGCTAAGGTTGACAACTATGGCAAGAACTGAATTCACTGAGTATGTCTGAGGGCTGTATTCCCTCATTACTGGGTTTGTCCAGATGTTTTGTGCTAAGAGGTTGACAGCTATGGTGAGAACTGAATTCATTAAATGATAGCCATTTAAGTTTCAGTCTTCCTCTCTTTTCACAAAGCAGCTGATATGGCGTAGTGGTATGTTGCTCTGACTGTTTTGCACAGGGACCTTGGCAGTAAAATGTATGGTGGTAACACAGCATTTTTCTTTCACAACGCACGTGATTTGGCATAGTGGTATGCTGCTCTGACACTTTTGCACAGGAACCTTGGCAGTAAAATGTATGGTGGTAACACAGCATTTTCTACAACTTTCCAAGATTATACAAGCAATGTTTAATGTGTCCCTGGTTTTTGGCCTTTTGAGCCCCCCCCCCCAATAAATTTGGCATTTTCCAGATTTCTTGTGCTGCGAAGTTGAGATGCAGTTGAGTATTGAGTAGATTTTACAAGGAGCTGAGAGCTGCAGGGGAAGAGAAGTTTAGTGCTGCTTATGGAAAGTCAGCTCGCAATGTTAATAGCACAACAGGTTGTGTATTTGCTTCTGATGCAAAAGATTGTTGGTTCTACTCCCACAAGGGGTAAATGCTGCTCTACTGAAAAAGTTAAGATGCTAACTATGAGCCTGTTATCTGTTTGCCATCCATTTTCTATTGCAATATTACTAGCTTATCATTTTTAATGTAATATATAGGCAATTTATTCCTCAGGGGCATCAGACACTTTATTTTTCGATGAAACCATGAAATATAAAGGTTTTTGCTAGCAGCAACCTTGTCATTAGTTACAGATTTATTTAATGTGGAATTATTTAGATGACTTTTTTACCTCAGAGATTGTGCATATTTACTGATAATGGTGGACTGTAGAATTGTGCATATTTACTGATAATGGTGGACTGTAGAAGTGTGAGTAGACTTTTATGATGGAAATGTTCTGAATTGGGCAGTTTTGTCATTATTGATGCATGCATTTTGTTTCATTGTTTACTGGAAAAATTTTCAAAACAATAGGAAGGTGTATCAAAGAGCACATGCATGTTTCATATGCAAGGGGCCTATGATTTGAAAACAGCCCAGAATTAATCTTTATCTGCCACTGGTAAAAATGTATTTTCTTTGAATGTGGGTTTCAATGCTATTTCAATGAATGTGAGTTTCATGGGCAGAGAAGTTTTAATGCTATGTTTGTTTAGCATATGTCTTAGTGTTTGTGCTGTAAAATGCAAAATAAAACTTTCAAATTAAGTCCAAATCATCATAGAAGTAAATCGGTATGCACATTAGTGTTTATGGTAAATGGAGTGAAATAGCCAAGTAATGGTTTATTGGAATGGCTCCAGGAGGAGGCTCCATTCGACCATGATTTTGTGAGGGGGGAAGGGCGGCAAACTTAGACAGCCCCAGCTGAACTATACCTCCCAACTGTCCAGATTTTCAAAGAATGAATAGATTTTTGCTTCTTATTTTTGGTTTATTCCTCATACAATTTGTGGCAAATCATTTAGGAATTAAGTCACTAAATAATGACACACTGAGTTTCAGACTTCATAACCAATGCATGCTAAAGTAAGACTTGTTGTTCTATCAACTGTCTCAGTTTATACAAGAGCAATTTTTAGTACTGTTTATATGTTCCCCAATATATTTGGTCTTGTCCAGAGTTATTGCATTAACAGGTTGAGAGGTACATGCAAATAAATTGCTTTATAGAATTAGGCATAGCCAAACCTCTCAACTGTCCCTGATTTTGGCTCAAAATGTTGCTCTTCCCCTAATAATCCCTCCGCAAAATAGCAATTTTGGAAGAAAACATGGAGGGTTTACAATTAAGAAATAACTGTAATCATAGTTATAGATTACTTTTATTTCAGAAATGCATGTAGATTCTTTTATTTTGTCAGCTGCTCAAGTTAGCAGTACTAATATTAAAGTGTCCCTTCTTTGACAGGTTCCCAGCTGTATTGTGTGGCTATTTTATATTTTTACATCACATTTTTGGTCCATTTTTCATAAAATTGTGTTTTTTTGGCAAATTAGTGACAAATCATTAAAGACTGAAGTTAGAAAATAATGACAGACATTTGAGTTTCAGATTTCATACCATTCAGAAAATTCATACTAATACAAAACCTATTCTATTATCTTTCTAAGTTTATAACAGCAATATTTTTAAAAATTGTCCTTGTTTTTGGGCTTTTGTCCCACTTCTTTTTATGGCTTTGTCCAGATTTCTTGTTCTGAGGTTGAGAGGTATGACAAATGTGTCAGGGTCATCAGTCAACCAGAGACATTTCAAATTGTGACATACTTGTTGCACCACACTCCCCCATGTAGTGACTTTGGATGTGTCGAAGCAAGGCAAGGAGTAGTTATGCAGTGTAAATGTGCAGGGTATCCCCCATCCAGGGTAGACACAAGTACTAGAGTGGCTTTTCATCTGTCCTTGATTTTTGCAGAATGGTCTGGTTTCTGTCATATTTTTTGTACTGTTGATTTATGCTTATTACTCAAAGTGCCTGTTGCTCTGTGTTTAAGTAGCAATACTTTAATGACCATCAGGTAAGTTTGGCTGAGATTGTAAGATGCAAGTAAGCTTTAATAAGCATACTGTTAAAGAATTGCCAACATTGAAAGCCTTTCTGTTGTTGCCATGTAGAGAATACTTAACTAGATAATGTATAAGCCTTGGGTATTGAAATGCATATGACAGTATTTGTAATAAAGGACAGGATTACATTATTTTAAGACGCTCATTACACTTGGAGACTTCCAGTCATCTCTGCAGGCTTTACCCGTAAACTAAACAGAATGCCAATCGTGTGGTCCATAACCTGTACAGCAATCCTTTTAAGCAATGTATCTTGAGCTTATTTCTTGTTTGCTTTTCATTTTTTACTTTGATCATGTTTTCCCCATGAAACAAGTAGATAGTTGTCAGGCAGCAGGTCATAAAGCTGAATATACATTATAATTAGAACTGCAGTGCAAGAAGTGGTTTGAGTTGAGTGCTGTTTGTTTTTCTTATACTTGATTTTGACTGGCATTCCATTAATGTATTTAAAAAAGTAATTTATTTTTTCATGCCTCACAACCTTTTTGTTTCCATCTAGATATTAAGTAAGCTGTCATGCAGCCAATGCATTGAAATATTTTTATTCTTCTACACTTCATTTTGTCTTGATTGGATTCTCATAATGACGGTTTGGCACCCACGGCAGTGTATTTAGTTAGTTTTTTGTGGTTTTGAGCATAGCTCCTCCCCCTTTCTAGTTGGCCACACCCCTTCCCATTGACCCCACCCATTCAGCTGTCTCCTGCAGCCCCCCTTTGATTTGAAGTCACCAGCCACCACTGCATTCTATATAACAGTTTGTTAGGTCTTGATCTATGGCTCTGTAACTTACGACTAGAACAGAAAACATTGTGCTTTGTTTGCTAAAGCTTACAATTTATCTGCTGTGAATGCAATACAAGACAGTATGGCTTTATGAAGCAGACAGTGCAGTGTCACGTGATGCAATGGAAGAAATTAGCATATATCAGACTAGTCATGTATACTAGAAATACATACTAATCATCCTATCATACTACCAACACGTTTTCTAGCAAACTTGAGTATTGCCACTTTCATTTCTTATCCACATAATAACTTTGTCAGCAAATGTATTAAATTTATCAATGAATTTTAATTAAGGAGGTGCACTACGAATGTTCCTTCAAATTATGCCGTGTCAATTTCCAACCTGAAATTGTTTTGAAACTCAAACAGTAAATGAATCTAAAGGAAAACTGCAACTATAACAATCAGAATGGATAATAAACCAACCCACCAAATAACAAGCAATGGAGCTTCCAAACTTCTATATTTCTGTGGCTGAATGGGATGTAAGAGTACTAACTTTAACCTATTTCTAATTATTAGATCTCATGAGTACCATAACTGCCAGCAACTACAAATATTTCTGACAGTTGTGAACAACTTAACTCTAGAGACTGCTACATGATCATGGTCATTTACAAGATGAACCCTCGTCTGCATGAGAGTGATTTCCCCTTGGATGAAATTCTGTTTACAAAATGGAAATCTGCAGCCACAAAGGACTGTAATGTCAAGTCCAAGAAAGTGATGAAAATTTATGAAATGTGTTTAACAAGTCCAGCCTAAAAGGCCAGATTTAGTTAACATCTGAGAATAGACAGTACACAGGCTCACAGGCTAATAGATTTGGTTATTACGCTTATAGCCTAACTACAAGTAATCTCTGTGGTATCCCTGAAGTCTCAAACAACCCAATAAACAAGTATAGTAGGTCAAAAACAAAACAGTGTAAGAAACTTGTCTGGGTGGAAGATTTTCAATCCATATATATCTAGTTAATCACTGAATATTAATCAGATCAAATAATGGTAGTAGAAGTAACAAACTTAAACTCGTCCAAAGTCAAAAAAATGATAAAAAAATATATATAATTTGAAACATTATACAGAATTACTAAGTATTCAAAAGTAATCCAAGCAGTTTCCAGTCAAAAATCCTTTATTAAATACACAGACAAGTGATCCAAGTAAAACAAAAATAATAGAGTAATAGCTTATAGCCTACTAACCTTCAGGAAGCTTGATAACCATAATATCATGTAGATGTTAGATATTTATGTTTCTATCAAGATAGTTTTTGAACAACTGACCTCATTTGTTAGTAATGAGAGCTTATTCTTTAATCTTGGATGCCATTGCATCTGACACTTTTTTTATTTTTTATAATTAGTTTTAAAATTATGTCCCCTGATCTTAGCTTCTGTCACATACTGTTTTTCTAGATGCTATTTGCCTAGTAATAATGAAGCCTCCCCTTATCGGTCTTGAATCCATTCATTCCCTTGCCTCTGGGGCTCCCAATATAATGGTGACAGCCAACCAGAGGAACAGACTTGTAGCCATGGGGTGCCATCATAGGCACTTTGGCATTAAGATCCTTTAATCTGATATCCTAGCCCACTAATGATGAACATGACTACTTGTGGGGGCATCCTACAATCTCCTTTACACACACAGACACACACACACACACACATATATATATATATATATATATATATATATATATATATATATATATATATATATATCTATATATATATATATATATATATATATATATATATATATATATATATATATATAAAACACACACACACACACACACACACACACACACACACACACTCCAGCACAATCCAAAGTCTCTTCAATATTGTAATTCCAGGAAAAAAATGAGTCTTGAGCCATTAATTTAAAAAGCTAAATAGATTTTATCTTTATAAATAGTAGAATCACCGCACAGTGGTAGAGAGCAAGCAAGCAAAAAAATTGGTTTTGTCCACTGGCATCATCAGTGTAGTACAAACATGTGCAATTCTTCCATCTAAACACAACTTAATTTAAAGTCACAGGCAGCCAAATTCTATTTCCATATTCGAGCACAAATAAGATCTATGGATGGGAAACAGAAAATTTTCCCAGGACAGTCCACCGTACAACTAATGGACAGAAGGCAGGTCCTAAGTGTTTTATCCCATTCATGGGGTCCTCTCAAATTATCTGTGGTATAATTCAAGTTATCATCATTAGAGGTAATAGATAATTATCGACCATGGGATTGTTAAGGTCAATCTGTAACCAAATGGGATAGGTTAGTTTGAGCACAAAAAAGGAAACTGGGTAGGCTTAAAATGGGCCTCAGGGGCAGCTAGCCTAGTACTTACCCATGAATCTATGAACCTGTTGAATCTATGCACAAGTCAGTACAAATGTGTTTAACACTCAGTAACACAACCAGAATACAGTGACACAAGATACATGGAATATGAGTGAATGTAATACACCTTTAAAGCATTTTAGTTTACGTCCTTTCGCCCTCAAAATGGGTAGTTGCATCTCCAATGTCCTGCTACTTACATGTGCTAACTCTGTGACTGCCATTCCTCATATTAAAGAGAATTTTTTAAAAGACAACAGTCTCAATCTTTTTAAACAAAGTGCATCAATCACACATTAACGAATCACATTTTTCCCTGGTGCCTACCA
>NC_056745.1:586007746-586122746 GCF_019279795.1 Protopterus annectens | reverse complement strand
GTGCAAGGTTATCCTATTATAATGTCCTGCTGCCTTTTTCCCACCTTTTCCCCCATCACAGCTGCATGCAGAGTTATAGTGTTCCACTTATAGAATATTCTTCAGGTTTAGAGACTGTTAAGTGTAACAAACTGACAGGCATTGTGTTCATTTGGCTCCCCATTGAAATGTCTGCACTCAAAATACTTAATTCAGAAGAGTCAGGAAAAAAATGAAAATGTAGGAGAAGCATAAATCTTGAAAAATCACTCTTCTCCTTTAGAAATATTTGGGGGGCAAGTCCCCACTGCACCCACCTTGTGGGGACAAGCCTTCCACACTCCCCGAACTTCTATATATCAACTTTGACATCACCATAACTTGGAAAAGAGGAAATATTCCATGAAATGGCATATTGGACTTAGTATATAACAGTTCAAACTTTTGGCCATTCAGTCTCTACATTTCTGGGATTCAGTCAAGCGGGTTCCGACATTCAAATGGTTGCCATTCATTCATTGCGTAATGCATGTCTCATGCTCATACCCTGCCCTATTATATTGTTTGTGTTCTCCTTCTCAGAGTGGCTACAGGGCATTAAAGTTAATTCAGTACAATTATGTAATACACAAGGCAATATATCAGCATAATAAAAGGAGTATCTTATGTCATTTATGCTTCCACTGCTGAATGTATCTGTAGTACACAGTATGCAGTTACTTAAATTATTGCATCCTGCCATCATGTATCGACTGCTGCTGTCTAGTCCCATGTCTCTTACACAGAGGCTTGTTATGCAAACTAATGTTAGTGCAATTCCAAAGACACAGCCACAGTTTCAAGTTGCTCCATACCATGCTGCCTTCCACAGCCCTGCTGCCTGTTTACTGTGAGAATAGTCTTGAGTGCCTCTGAGCTGATTCCTATCTGCTTTACTTTTTGAAAATCTGTCATATCACAGGGACTGGTATTTCAAACACTGTCTACAGACCAAATAGGAAATAGAGGTACATATGATAACTTAAAGTTTGCTATAGCGTTTGTGAGTAATCTGAATAGGAAACAATGAAATTACCATTAAACATCTACAGTAAAGTGAGGGCATGAGAGTTGCCCAGTATGTGTTAGTAACACTTAAGTAACGGCAAAAGACTTCCAGAATGTTTAACTGGTGAATTACAAAGGGTACTGTGACTGGAAACTGGTGTCAGTAGAATTCATTGATTTGATATGTGAATTAATTTGCAGCCTCCACTGTATTAAGGGGAAGGATATTTAATTCTTATCTGCATTTTATTTAATTTTTGTTCAGAAAATGTAGTCAAATAACTCCCTTACAAGACTGAAAGGCATAATTTCATATATGCTTCTTGGATGCAGAGCACATTGCTTTAAAGTACTTACTGGATGAATTTGTCTTGCTGTTTTCAACAGTCAGAAATGTGCCTGCCACCTTTTTGCCTTTTCAGTTTCTTGTAATTCTAATTTATCCCCTGCGGTGCTAAAAGCAAAATGTCAACATCATATGTCAGATGTACAGGTGCAAACCTGTTACTATATCAAGCTATTAATGTTACAGTGGCTTCCAAATGTACTAATCTGTCATAAAAAATTGATATGATTTTTCACTGTATAGATTTTACCTTTAGAATTAAGTCATTCATTACACACCTTTAATGAAAGCAGCATTCACACAAAATGGATTTGTAGAACTGAAAATAACTTTGCATTCTGGCAGCTATTGTAGGATGCAATCACATACATCATTTGTTCTCAACTGATATTAAGCTGCTTAAACATTACCTTCGTTGTATATGATTTAAAAACAATTACCAGTCAAATCTGTATGCAGTGACATGTCACAAGCAGCTGTTATCTGCTGCTAAGATGAGCGGTTCACTGCAATGATATGGATCATTTAATTAACTCAAAATCAAACAGAGTACTTTGGGAAATACAAACAAATGAGCAGATAAGAACTGCTGTATAAAGAGGAAGATGGCAAATCTCTAGAAAATATAAAGATTTGCAATATTCACTAGCACTCCACATCTGATATTGTCACAAAACTTGCAAAACAGAATGAAAAAAGCAAAAATTAAATTCCTGAATACAAACACTGGTAGACTTAGAACAGTCTTTTTGCTAGCACTGAGGGTATCTGCCCAGCATGGTCAAAGCAACTGGGGAAAAAAAGGAAGAGAGGCAAAGATCGAAGAAGACAGCTACACATAGATGGGCAGAATTGTGATACCAGATGAGTCACATGCATGTGTGAACAGGGTTCTATTCAGTCAAGTTTAGAATGAATGATGCATGCTTATGTTAAGGTGATTGATGTGTGTTTCACTGGATAAGAGGAAAAGGTGAGCTGAGGAAAACAGACAGAATGAACTGCACTAGAGCTGTGGGGGAAGGGCTTTAGAGACAGGATGAAATAATTCATCGGAAGGCTCTGGCACAGAATAAAGGAAGCTTCTGCTGTAATTCTTAAGAAAGAGGATGATTCCTTTAGATGAAGTTCCTGTACATGTTGATGATGGTAATGATGTGTAATATGAAAGGGGAAAGGCTGATTTGCAATGCTTAAACATCAATGAAATGTGCAAGTTTGAGCCAGTTTGTACAGAATAAGATGTAATTTCCAGTCTATTTCTGCTCTGATCTTAAATTCTTCCTGGTATGTCACTTTAAGGTTTCTAGTGTATGTATTTGTAACTGTTTATGTGCATCAATAGTGCTAACAGTTCGTTTTTATGACAGTAGGCAAAATATGAGTCTTTGCCTTGTCGGATATAAATTAATCAGATACAAAAGGTGAAACATGTATTAGCCAGTTACAAAAGGTAAAACATACATAAATATGGAATGCATGGGTTCTGCATTTTATGAGAAGAAATATCTTGTATTGTAGGTTTGTGGAATGAGTTATGGAAGTAGTGATGAATCTAATTCATACCTTTCAAGTGTACAGATTTTTGCAGCATGTCCACATTTTTTGCATCATATTTTTGGTCCATTTTTCAGAAAATTGTTTTTTTTTTTTTTTCTGGAAGATTAGGGCAACTCATTTAAGAATGAAGTTAGAAAACAGGCATTTGAGTTTTAGATTTCATACCCTTCAGAAAATTCATGCTAATGCACAACTAATGCACAACTTGTTATTCTATCAACTTTCTAAGTTTGCAAGAGTAATATTTAAAAATTGTCCTTATTTTTGGGCCTTTGATCCCTTTTACTTATGGCTATGTCTACATTTCTTGTTCTAAGAGGTTGAGAGGTATGAAATCTATGCATGCCAGGATGAGATCCCTAATCCTAGGCTACAAAATATTTTGCTACACAAACTGGCCACCCACACCACATGTATTCCATTGAAAGTCTTTTCCTTTTATTGCATTTGAATGACTATTTCCAAATGATTTAAATGGGTATTTCTAATGTTTAATTTGTCTGCTGAACAATGCTTCATGTAATGCTCATACATTTCTATGTATGGAGTGTCTTAGCAGTTTTCTGTTGTACATCTCAGGTGCTTTTTAATAATTTTTTTAGTGCATAGCAACTTTATTTTATCATTTTGACACTGCAGTGAAGATTATGCTGTGCTTGTTTTAGCATTATTATTTATTTGTTTTTAAGTCAGTGTAATCTTAGTTTAGGTATTCAGAAACATGTTGATTTTGCCAATAATGTTTTTCCTCATATACTAGTTCCAGCCCATGCTTATTTTAATGCTTATTCTTTTATTTTTATTTTATTATTATAATAACTTATGAATTTCATTACTTGCGTTGATTAAGGTGAGCAGTATGTTCATTTTTATTTTATTTAATTTTGTTTTTTTGGACCCTGATATGAATAAATGTTAGCTGATTGCTCCTACTCATAGCTCTTAACTCATTCACCAGGTGAAACAGACCAAACTGAATTTGTGTATTTAGTAATCCAAGCTACGATCGTTGTTTGACAGTGTTACATACAAGGTACCAGCATTGGTTTAACCTGAGGCACTAAGGTTATACTGTAAATAATGATAAGATACTGCAGATGGAGTATATTTTATTATTTATTTATTTAAATTTGTTAACCAGGACAGAGCACTGATCAAAAATGTCAAGTATCTGTCTGGGAAAACAATAAAATCTGACACATACAAAAATAAATTACTCAATGTAAAGTATCTATAATTATACAATTGTTAAGAATATACAGGAATGCAGTACAGATAACTCCACATAATGGAGAAAGGCCCGCTAACTTTAATGTGTTTGTCATATGCAGATGATTTGGCTTTACAGCAAAATTACTGGATGGATAAGTGAAGTTGCAGCAAAAATACAAAAGATATTTAAAAAGCATAATTACAGTTAAATAAAATGGAGTATAAAAACAATAAGTGGAATATATTTTACAAGAAAAGAAAAGTTTGAGAGTTAAATATGGAGAGTATGAAAGTGCAACAAATCAATAGAGATAGAGCTAGATAAAGGAAGAACTAAAAAGGTTATTGTTTTGGTGAAGAAGTTTTCATCATTTCAAAAAAGTATGCACATTAAACATATGTTTTATAAACATTGGCCTACTTGGAGGGCTTTATCTGTTTCCTAGTCAAATGGTAAAAGAGTTAATAGAGGTTTATATTGTTTTATTTGGGGTTCAAGACTAAACCCAGTAAAAAGGGCAGTAATTTATAATGAAAATTAAGAAGGTGGTATACATCTTAAAAATGCAGTGGTGTATTTAACATCTATGCACCTATATTGGGTAATCAAAAAGTGAAATAACTACAAAATAAAATAATAGAGGCAGTCTTGTACATAGAGACATATGGAAATATAAGAAAGGGAAAAGAAAGAAGAGTAGTATGGAAGAAAAACTGATAGGAATAAATAAAACTGGTATAACAGCATTTTTGAAAAAAATTATGTGGCATATCCATTGACTTAATTAGAAGAAGATGTGAAAAAAACTATAAAAGAATGAATAAAAAGGTCAGAGAATTTTTAAGAAGTAAAAGTCTCTTCATGCAGAATTTTATTAGAATAAATTACTAGATAATGGTAATATGAAATTTAAGTTAATGAAGAAGAAATTATAAAAACGTGTTTCTTAGATTGTAAAAAAATATTTTTTTTGTTAAAAACTTAAGAATGAATATAAATTAAAATTATTTCAAATTTCAATATGTGTATAATACCATATGGAAAGTTTAAAATGTAAGAAAATGTGATGTTGAAAAATGGGATAAAATATCTGTCTCAGTATGGACATTGTGGAAAGATGGCATGGTGTATTTTAAAAAAAAAAGAATAGAGACAATTAATATTTATTAGCTAAAATAAGAATATGGTTATGGAAAACAGTATGGAAGGAAGAGAAAAGTAAGAAGGAAAATAATGAAGAATTGTTTTGTTGGATTTAATCCAGTTTTTGCATATGGGTTCAGGGTGTCACTTCAGCAGTGACAGTACACAACCGGATGGCTATCCCTGCCATGGTAGCATATACTCACACACATACTCACACCTATGGCTAACTTAGAGTGTCATATTCACCTTCTGCATGTCTTTGGTATGTGGTAGGAAACTAGATGTAAATCAATTAGTATGCTGGGAAAAGTGAAAGTATAAAATATGTAGTAAGAGTATGTAAATAATCTAAAGTGTGTACTGAATTAAGTCATAAAAATAAAGCAACCCCTAGTCTTTTCCTGGTTGACAGCCAGTGGGTGGCAAAAAAAAAAAAAGTGTGGTGGGGAACGGGGATCATGAGGAATATTATGAAAGAGGAGGGGAATCGTGAGGAGTGAGCTGGAGGAGGAGGATCATAAAGAGTGAGATGGAGGAGGACAGGAGTTGTATACATGGCCACATGCTATTCCTGTTTGGCCTTTTATACTGGCAAGATGAACAATGCATTTAATAAATGTATATATTAGCATATATACAGCATCAGCAAATCAGACAGCAAAAGTGCCTTGGCTAGGCCTGTATTTGTATGCAACAATTTTTCAAAGTTTAAATTTAGTGTGTTGGAAAAGACAGACACAGCTACTTGTACTGGGGACGGCAGAACTGGTTACTGCACTGGGAAATGAATTGGCAGCTATGTTTGCATGCCACTAATAATCCCAGTTTAAATGAAGCGATATCTATCTCTAGTGACCTGAAACTCAGAGCCTCTAAGCTTTAAAGTGTTACCACCCTTACTCTTTGTTAGTATATTGTTTTTTGTCTTGTTTATTTTGATCTACTCTACTTCATATTATTATGTCTTTCTCTTTTAAGTTTGGATTTAGCATTTCTTCACTTTTGGTTCTGATGTCTAGTATAGACAAAAGTGCTCAACTGTAAGATATTTTGTTACCTTGTTCTCATTAAAGTCTCCCTTCCAAGTTTTGTGAATACTGCTCATTTTTGGTTTATGTACTTTGGTTTTACGTGCCAGTGCCACTTTTTTCTGCTCACATTGTTGGTTATTTGTTTTTTGAGAGTGGTTCCTGAAATGTCAGTACTTGACTCTGAGGATGTGTTATTTTCTGATATCCCCAATGTCAGTTTATTGAATTTATCTGGTTTAGTAGAGAATTTAACCCTACTTATTCAACAATTATTGCAAGTTCTTCCTCAATGGAACACTGGAATCAACAACACTGCCTCTAATCCTACTGCAGTAAGTGGTGGCAATCAACTGGACCTGCAACAGCTTTTTGAAGTTAACTGCTCTCTGGCAGCAACACAGACACCACTTTCCCAAGGTGATTTCACTGAAGTGGGACATGTTATCAGATGGCTCAAAAGATTCAACTACCGTGATGAATGGCAGTGCATCAGATCTACTGAAGGTGAATTCTTGTCACTAGATGATCAGATTAAGGTGTTGGACAAAGTCCTTTTTATTAAAATCTTTTTCAGCTTGACAACTACTTTTGGAAGACAGCATTAAATCTCAGCATGTTCCCAAAGGATTGCTTATATGGAAGTTCCCTCAAGGAGTTGAGAAGAACTCTCCATTTCACATGGAGCTACTAAATCTACTTGACAAAACGGGCTTGGAACTGACCTACCTAGTTGTCAAGTAAAATGAACAACACATGTTAAGCTACAAAGAAGACATCTCTAAATTAGTATGTTCCATTATAGCCAATTTAAACTTTTCATAATATAAATCGACATTTAATAATGTGTTTCATCATACTGACAGCAAACTAATCGCTATTAAACAAAAGAAAGACAAGAAATTGCAACATGATGACAATGAGTACCGGCAGAAGATTGTACACCCCAAAGTGATTGCTGTTCCTCATTCTAATGGATATGGGGACTGGAGCCAGGATCCACATGAAGATTGTTGTAACACAGCTCAATATAGCAATGTCACCCCTTTAGGCAATTTTGTGCCCAGATGCTTGCAATGACTGGCCAACAAACAGAAAGGGACAACAAGTGCACTGGAGAGTTACAAGACTCATGAGAAGGAGAAGGACTGGAGAAAGAGGAATGGCCCCATGAATCAAACCAGGAGATGGTAAACATGGATGATATCATTAATGATAACATCTTTAACACAGATAAACGTTCTGCTTCTTTGACATCTTTTTATTACTTTAACATCTACAATTTCACTAAGCTTCACATTGGCCCTCAGCTTCACTAATTATTTTTAAAAGTTTTATGTTTATCCCTTCAGTCTGGGCCAATGTGGAACATACTATTTTAGACCTAAAACTTTTTATGAGAAATCTCAATTTTTGTGTCCTATTTGATGGGGAAACTAATTATGAAATCCCTGCCAGTAATTTCAAATGTACCAGAGTTGCATCCTCCCCTTGCACCCTATTATAAATATATTTGAAAAATCTTGGGAACAGGAAATTAGAAGTTTGTTAAACAATAAGAGACATCACAAATTTCACAATTTGTCAATACAAGAAATGGCTATTATAGAGGACATGACACACAATGCCAGTATTATATGCATGAAGCCCGACAAAGGTGGAGGCCTGGTGGTTATGGATCTGATTAATTATATAGGCAGAGGCAGAATAACCTTATTACTTGGTGATGTTACATTGTATCAATGTGTTTCTGTCAAATAAGTAAATTTTGCTTACAGAGCCATCAACATCTACTTGGATGAATTATTGTTTGTTGATATTGTTTCTCTGGGACTGTTTGACTTCTTAAAGGTACATTTTCCAATTGTCCCAAAATATTTGGAATCCCCAAGATCCACTCTAATGCCAGTGACCCTGCCCTATGACCGATTGTGGCTGCAGGCGGTTCCATTACTGAACCCCTTGTAAAATTTATCAACCATAAATTAAAATCATTGTTCAGCAATTTTCCCCACATTCTTCATGACTCTTGGTATTTTTCACATAAATTAAGAAAGGTCACATGTCTTGAAGATTACTGCCTAGTCCAACTGGATATTAAGAACTTACTTATGGTCATTCCACATGAAATAGGACTTCACAGGTTTGGGAAAGTGGTTTTAAAATATGTTGTGGTGAACAGGAATGATGTCATTCTGATCTTAGAGTTTAAAGAACTCATTTTAGAAAACAATACTGTCTTTTTTAATGGTGAGCACTTCAAGCAACTCAGAGGTGTTGCAATTGGGGCTGCATGTGCCCCCAACTTGGCAAATAGTGTTCTTTTGAGATAGGAACTAGACAAAGTGTTTAAACTTGAATTGTTTACCTATTGTGTGTGCTACATTCATTACCTGGACGACATATCTGTTGTGTGGTCAGGTAACAATGATCAATTTTGTGAATTCATGATACAACTGGAACTGTCTTCTAGCTTCTTAAAATTTACACACAATTCTAATTTGGACATGGCACACTTTTTGGCTGTGGAGATCAAGAAGTAGTCTAATACAAAATTTGACACCATTTTCTACAGAAAACCTACCTTCTGTAATACCTTCCTACATTACAACAGCAATCATCCATCAATACATCAAAAGAGGGCCTAAGTCAGAGGTCAGTTTATTCGAGTGTCCAGACTAATATCTAATGATAATACACGCACTGAACAATTCGAGAAGTTGAAACATATGTTTTTGGAAAAAGGCTATCCTGCAACAATGGTGGACAGTTTGTACATGCAGGTTTGGCAGGAAATAGGCAGAAAATACTCCCAAATTATCAGTGGTGGCGTCCGTGGTTCTACATGTATTACTACAACTGACAAATTAGACATTAACATTTTTAGACATTTCAACAATATAATTTTACACTACTCCCTTGATATAGGAGACATTTGCAATATTCCACATAGGAATTGGCTAGTTTTGCTTCAATGACTTCCTGGTACTTACTTTCAAAAACGGTCTAATATTAAAAATACTTTGGAGAGAACTGTGGGAAGAACTTGCAACAAGCTCCTTTATAACATTCGTTGCCACCAATGTCATTTTGTTGACACAGAATCTGAGAGTGAACTTATGACAACTGTTGAAGAGTGAATGACCAGGGTAAGATATGACTGCCTTTCTGATAAAGTTGTATACATGACCAGATGTTATTCATGTTCGGTCTTTTATATTGGCAAGATGAACAATGTATTGAATAAACATATATTATCAGTATATATACAGCATTAGCAAATCAGACAACAAAGCTGCCTTGTCTAGGCACACACTTGTATCCAACAATTTTTCAAAGTTTAAATTTAGTGTGCTGGAACAGATAGACACAGCTACTTGTACTGGGGATTGGCAGAACTAGTTATTGCACTGGGAGGTGATTTGGCAACTATGTTTGTATGCCACTAATCTTCCCAGTTTAAATGAAACAACATCTATCTCTAGTGAACTCAAACTCAGAACCTCTAAGTTTTAAAGTGTTTTCACCCTTACTCTTTGTCAGTATTTTGTTTTTTGTCTTATTTATTTTGATCTACTCTACCTCAGATTACTATGCCTTCTCTTTTAAGTTTTTGGTGGGCTTGTTCTTACACTGACAATATGATTGGTTCATGAAATGGGGGGGTGTTGCAGAGATCATTTTTAATTGGTTTTAGCATTTCATTCACTTACGGTTCTGATGATGTCTAGTACAGAAGAAGGTGCTCACCCATAAGATATTTTGTTACTTTGTTCACATTAAAGTGCCCCTTCCTAGTTTCGTGCCTAGTAGTTGTTTATGTTTTTTGTACTTTGGTTTTACATACCAGTGCCAGTTCTTTCTGCTCATGCTTTTGATTTTTCAAATAAGATTTAATAATGTCATAAAAGGAAAGAATGTGGGAGTATATGGGATGAAAAGAAATAATGGTAGAGATGAGTTGCTAGTAGTTATGGAAGTAAAAGAAGAAACTGCATAAAACTAAATAAAAAGTAAATTACTTTTATGGCACATTAAAAAGGCATGTGATTATATATGTCCTAATGAGTGATGGAATATTTCAAAAATACATGATATTCCAAATAAATGTATCAATTTTTAAAAGTTATTTATGAAAAATGTAACTTTAAAGATAATAATAAAAGTTTGTATAAGCAGTTGAACTTAAAGGTGGGATACATTAAGGATACCTGATGAGTATAACATGCTTTGACCTGGTAGTTGTTTCCATTAAAGAAAAAAACACAAAGAAATAATTATGAGGTAAATTTGATTTACATCAATTTAATGAAATTGCCTACAATGATGTGTTCATAGGTTCATAGGTAGGTACTAGGCTATCAGCCCAAGGCCCTAAGTAAGCCCAGCAAACAATGTTACCTGGCTTACGCCACCCAAGAAAGTTAATTTCCTGTGCCCTTGTTGAGCAGAGCCACAGAAGTGATCCACGGGGTGTATTTCCTATTTCCTATCCACTCATCAAGATTTTTCTTGAAGAGTGCTAATGAGGAACTTTGCTTGACATAGATGGGTAGCTTGTTCCAGAGTACAGAAAGTCTCTGGGACAGGAATCTATCCAGCATGTCCTGTTTATTGTGGTGACAAGGTTTAGGTCCCTAGAGCATGTAGCTTGGAGGGATTGGGATTTCTTTAGGTGTAGCATGTCCAACAGCTCTGGGTTTAACATAGCTTTATATGTTAGGCAGATATCTCCTCGGAGTAGGCGATATGCTATAGAGTAAAGCTGGAGTTTTTTGAGCCGGTCAGTGTAGAGCATATGTTTGAGGCCAGTAATCTTCTTTGTGAGGTACTTCTATGGCCTTTCCAGTTGCTGCAGATGTCTTGTGAGGTACATTCCAAAAAGGGGCGTTGTACTCTATAATGGGTCTAATGAGTGCCGAATAGAGGGGAACAATGACCTCTTTTTTCCTGGATGAGAAACCTTTTGTGATGAGGTGTGCCACATAGAAGGATTTCCTGACTGCTGTGGCGATGTGATTATCAAAGGAGAGACTACTGTCCACCTGGGTCCCAAGGTCTCTTATCATACATTCGGTGTTAAGTAGACTGCCGTTTATGTGGTAGTTCATGGGTACAGAGTTTTCACCAAAGGGGATGACAATGCGCTTTTTGGCATTGAGCTTGAGGCCATGCCTCTGACACCAGGCATCTGTCTCAGTGAGGCCCTTCTGTAGGATGTCCACATCATTTGGGGACTCAACTATGGCTCCAAGTTTGCAGTCATCTGTGAAGTTCATTAGCGAGAGGCCTTCTGGGTTACCTGTACTTCAGAGAAGTAGATACCAAACAGGAGAGGTCCCAGGACTGACCCCTCCTGGTACTCCACTTGTCACTGGTTTGAAGTCATATTTGGAGTCTGCAACTTTTATTGTGTGGGTTCTGTTATTGAGCCAGCTGGCAACCCATCTTGTGATGTAGGGATTTATACCTATTTTAGTGAGTTTAGCTATAATTCCAGCATGGGGGATGGTGTTGAAAGCCTTGGCGAGGTCAAGATAGGCTGTGTGAACCACCTTACCCTCGTCTATGGCTTTGGTGACTGCCTCAAAGAAGTTGATCAGGTTCAGAAGGCATGATCTGCCTTTCACAAACCCAAACTGGGTGGGGTCTAGAGTTTGGAGGTTACCAATGTCTTTGTTTATGAGTTCCATGATGATACGTTCCATGGCCTTGCAGACCAGGCTCATCAGGCTAATAGAGGGATAGTTCCCAGGATCAGTGGTGGCTCCCTCTTTGTGGAGTGGGATAACTGTTGCTGTGCACCATTCAGTGGGCACAAAGCCTGACGTGAGACTATGATTGAACATGGTGCTTAGGTGGGGAGCCAGTTCATTCTGAAGTTCATGTAAAATGCAGCCTGGGATGTTGTCCAGTCCCATGGATGCTGTTGGTTTTAGAGAGTGCAGCTTTTACCTGCATAGATGTGAGTACAGGGAGTCTGCATTCCTCCTGTATAGATATGGGCCCTTTAAGGGGTGGGGGGGGGGTAAAGTTAGCACTGAACCTATCTGCCAGGATGTTGACAATATCAATTGGTTCTGTAATTTTCATGCTGTTGTGACGTAACTCAGAGCAGATCTGGGTGTTGCCATTGAGATTCTTGACATAGCTATAGAATGCTTTGTGGTTTCCCTTAGAATCAGTGGCAAATGTGTTTTCATAGCTAGCTTTGGAGGATCTTATAAGGGATCTCAGCTTCTTACTGAGGCTGACCAGGGAACTCCTCCACTCATGGAATTTTACTCTCTTTTGCAACAGTTTCTTCCTTCTGTTGTAGAGTTTGTTTATGGCAGGGGACCACCAGATCGGCTTCCTTTTTTTTGGAGGATAGCGTCTTGGTTCTGCTTGGGATAGCACGATCCATACACTCCTGTAAGTGCTTATAGAGTGCATTTGTGTAGGATTGAGCAGTTGTAACTGTATTGTCCATCTGCATGGGTGTCACAAAGTTCACCACTTCTGTCTTAAGAAGCATGAAGTTGGCTTTGGAGAAATTTTTTACTGTGGTTTCCTTAATGGTGGGTAGGGGCGGGATGAGAATATCCAGAGTGATTAGCTTATGGTCGGATCTGACCAATGAGGAGCTGACTTCAGGTGTGGAACACCGGTCCCTCATGTTGGTAATGACTAGTTCTAGGATATTGTTGCCCCTAGTGGGGTATGGATAAGTTGACCCAGGGCATTGGAATTTATGAATTTCAGAAAGTGTGGAGCGAAGGAGTTGGTACATGAGCAATTTTCCCAATTAATGGTGGGGTAGGTGAAATTGCCCATTATTAGGGTGTTTGGTTGAACCCTAATATTTTCCAGTATATCAAGAAAAGAGAAGTAGGAATCCTGGGGCATGGTGGGGGATCTGTAGCAAGCTACAATTTGGATTGCAGTTTTGCCCAGAGTTGCACTTGGATAACCTCGGATGCATTATGCTGCGCAACTAGCCTGGAGGTGTGGATATCCTTAATGAATATGGACACACCACCGCCTTTGGTGTTCTGGTCCAGGTTAGATGGCCGAAAAGTGTGATATGAGTTATAGCCTGGTAATGCCAGGGTGCTCTCTAGAGCCTTGAACCAGGTCTCAGTCACTGCACAGATATCAATGTTCTCCATTTTAAGGAGTGCCTCGAGTGAGTGCATTTTGAGATTTAGACTTCTAGAATTGGGTAGCATTGCCCTCAGTTTTGTTAGTGTTATGCAGATGATACTGTTATATGCAGATGATACTGTCATATGCAGATGATACTGTTATATGCAGATGATACTGTTATGCAGATGATACTGTTATATGCAGATGATACTCTTATATGCAGATGATACTGTCATATGCAGATGATACTGTTATATGCAGATGATAGTCTTATATGCAGATGATACTGTCATATGCAGATGATACTGTTATATGCAGATGATAGTGTCATATGCAGATGATACTGTTATATGCAGATGATACTGTCATACGCAGATGATAGTGTCATAATAATTAAAAACAAGGTATGGTAAGTGTTGTCATGAAGGATTTGTGTTTTCTTCTAAGGATGGTTTGATTACATTTAAGTACAGAAAAAAGTAAAGGATTTGGAGAAATAAATTAAATTGATAGCATGCATCTTACAAGGGATGATAGTAAAGTACTAGGCATTAAAGTTGGAGATAGATTATATTAAAACAGTGGAATGATTTAATAGAAGTTATAAAGGATTTTTTTGTTTCTTGTAAACCATATGACATCTTTTCAGAAAAATGTTTCCATAATACATCTGGTAATATTACGAAAGCTTGGCTATTTAAATACTGTATTTATATTTCCAGGAAAGCTTGACAATGCTCTGTTACAAGTTATTTGTAGGGGTTCTAGATTAAATTGCATAAAATGGGTATAGTGTGCAATACAAGTGATGGAGGGGTGTTTAATAAGTCCAAGTAATTTTGGAAGGGTTCATTGTACTTATTGGGATACTTAATGAAATACCAAAACTTTGTTACTAAAATATTAAATTTAACATATGAAACATAAGAAAAATGCAAAAGCTGAAAGAGAAGGTGCTGAATATGTGAACAAAAAAGGAAAAGTAATGTAAAAGATGTGACAGGTGTTGCAAATGTTGATATGGAGACATTATGGATAAATTTTACATAACTAACCCTTGACTAAGAATAGAAAGTGAAATTAAAGAAGCTATTATAAGTAAGAAAAAAGATTTGGGTATTAAGGAATGTGAAGATTTGTTGACGAGATTGATAGTTTAGCAGCAATCCATGACTAATTTTAGATAACACAGGATTTACCCATAGTTGGCATGGTTTGATAATGATGGTAAAGCCAAACTGATAAATAACAAACCAACTGTAAATCCTGTGTTGACCACTAAAAAGAGTAGTTTATTGCTGCTGTCATACAATGCACTATTCAACAAAAACTTCTTATATTTTATAAATAACATCAACGTTTAACATATGTTAGTGTTGTTCTGCTGGCCTGTAGCAGCCTGGGGCAACAAATGTTTGTACTTTGCTGCCCTGTGTTTGCTTTGGTGGACAGTCTACATGGTTTGAGTAGACTATGACAGAAAGTACAGATGTTTGCTTCACACTGTTGTCTGTTCTTTTAAGAAACTGTTGTTTTCTAGCAGCTGATTGAGAAATGAAGTCAGTAAATAATGGGGAATATCTCTGCTTCAACAGGTAAGGGTTTAAAATAGATGATGCCAAGCTGCCCATGTGAGCACTCCTGGCAATGAAATATGTGCATATTGTTAAGTTGTTGTATTGTTCTGCTCCATGGAGAAGTTTATAAGTATTTTTTTTTTACATTTTAAATTCTCTGCTTAGCAATGTGGTTAAAGTGAAATTACCAAACTAGTGCCTGTGAGTCCAATCAGCATGCAGATTTTTAAATACTAAAGACTTTTTATTGCATAATTCATAATCTTCCAGTAAAGGTAACCATGAAGTACAAGCAGCTATGTGAAAAGTTATGTTGTGTCTAACAAGGAAGAAGCATTTGAGCATGCTTTTTTAGAGTTAGAGAGAGAATAAAAACATTCTGAACAGAAATGGGAAATAAATGTAATATTGAAAATAATATACAAATGATTTTTATATCTTTTATGAATGAGTTGAAAAAAGATAAGTGGATTATAATGGATAAAGAATTGTTTACGTGCATTCAGCATATTTGGTTGTTTTGTACAGTAAAAAAATGGGATGAGTTTGAAATAAGAAGAAAGGCAGAAAAGTGATTATAGATGAACGTGTGCAGACAATAAGGAATTTAAGGTATTATGAAGTTTGTGTCTGATATTCTTTATTTTTATAAACATAAAAAAGGAGAAAAGATGTCAAAAAGATTTTTATTTTAAGCCGAGGGTCATATTTTATGAGTTTTAGATGATATTTGATTGTTTTAATAAATATCCCCCATTCTTTTGAAAAGTGGCATGGGATCTTTTGCATCTACCTAAGCTACCATCAGCTCAAGCAGATAGGACCTCAGGGGGTCTGAATGGAGATAATAATACGTCAGCAAGCAAAGGAGAGTGTTACTGTTGGAACTGAATTCATCCTCAAGTCTCGGTGAGTACCTTCACAAAGTGGTGTTTTTCACAAAATCTCACCAAGACAACACTGATATATAGACTGTATTTTATACAGTATATATCATGGACAGAAGTAGGTTAAAAAATAAAAAAAGATAGCTGGGTTCACAAGACCCAGAATAAAAAAGTGCCCAATCCTGGTAGGTGCACTTTTGCAAGGACTGGAAAAAATGACAGTGTAGAATCCTCAAGACACAGTAACATTCCTACAACAGGCTAAGCCAGACCGAGGGAGAGGATGGCCACCTTATTGCAGGAGGAAGTAGCAGTCCACAAAATTCACAAAAAATTGACAGGCTAAAAAAGAGCCATAAAGATGATGGAGTTACTGTTGAGGATAAGAAAGAAATTATGTATTGTTACTATTAAGCAAGAAGCCCAGAATTTCCAGACACAATTTATACAAAAAGATTAACAGAATAATTAGAGGAAAGAAAAATACTTCCACAATCTTTAAATTAAAAAAAATGTGTTCATTAATACAAGAGATTTATGAAAAGCATTGTATAGACCAAGAAACTTTGAGCCTCTAGGAAATAGAAGCAACTGAGGAAGTGCAAAAATATAAAGAACAAAATCTAGAGACATTTGAAAGGTATAAAAACAGAAATATAGACATGGGATAGAAAGAGATCTTATATGGTGCAATATTTATGAAAGGGAGAAACCTAAATTAATCAACACAAAAAAGACAGCCCCAAAGATGTTCAAAGAGAAATACAGGCAAAGGCATCCAGATATAGAAAATTTCACAAAAAAAAAAAAAATAAGGTCACAAAGAGGGAATGTAGAATAGATGATTAGTAAAGTAGAAGTAAAAAAAAGTAGAAGATGAAGTTTTGGAATACTTGCGAAGTAAAGAATTTAGTGCAGGACATCTAACACATGTTACATTAGAGCATGATGAAACAAGTCCCCAGAAAAAAGAGAAACAGGAGGAGCAGGTGAAATCTGAGGAAGAAATATGGACATTGGAAAGAAAAGGAGCTTTAATATACTGCAATATTTATGCAAAGAAGAGAGCAAAACTAATCAATACAAAAAGAGCAGCACCAAAGATATTTGAGAAGAAATACAGGCAAAAGCATCTGGACTTGGAAAACTTTACAATGCCAAAAATAAGAAAATAAAGAGGGAAAAGCAGAAAAGAGGATTAGTAATAGAAAAGGTAAAGAAATAGAAACTGAGGTTATGGATTTACGTGCAAAATGAAGGATTTAGTGTAAAAAATCTAACTCAGATAACATCAAAGTAGGATAGAGCAATGGATCCCCAAGTTAAGGAGAGACCAGTGGACTGGGAAACAACTGATCATTTGCCATATGAAGATACTTTGGAGGCTTTCATAGGAAACCTGTACAAACATTCAGTTGAAGCTGTACAGCAAGAAAACGAACAGAAAACTGTGGCAACTCTGATGCCGTCAATACTGTGGAGTGACCGGCCAGTGAGCTACCATATGAAAGAGCTACAGATGTCACAGGATAAAACTGAAGAGAATGTGGCACAGGAGGAAGCTCTGGAACATTCTGTAAAATGCCCACAGGAAATGGAGAACAAGAATGTGCCCTCCGTTTAGAAGAAAATGATCTAACAGAAGAGTTGCTTGATTTAATAGAAATGGACAGACATATTAAGATCAATAAAAGAAGTAGACTATAGAAAGTCAATAAAATCCAAAACCAGTCAGGAGCTTTTTTTCATTTGTTTCAATCTCTCTGATCATTATGTCATCCCATTTGATATCCTGTGCATTTAAACTTCTTATTCTTTCTTTTACTTTTTCTATCCATTGTTTTGTTTCACAGGAACACCATAGATGTTTCTCTAAAATGTATTTATTTCTTCTTTTTTTCATTCTGCTTCAGTTCTTCTTGCCTTTTTTCCCAATTCTCTATAAAACTGTTTTGGGTCATCAATAAATTGCTTACTTTCCTCCTGTGCTATTTTTAGTTTATTATTTGAGACAGTGCACAGTAGATCCAGATCTGTTATGATACTGCACATTGCTTTTATAATGTCTATCCTTCTGACCATGTTTGTTGATCTGTTTCCTCTTCTATATGCTTCCAACAGTGATGTTTCTTCTCTTAATTGCTTTATTTCTCTATTCGATATTTACCGATGGAATTTGATTTCTCCCCGTCCTTTCCCTTAATACCCTGTGTTTTTGTGGTAAGACTTTATCGGTTCTAAATTTAGCTGCACAGTAATATATCCTATTTACTTCTGTTATATCACATGCATCTCTATTGCGATGAGTAAGAACTATCTATATGCTCACCCCAAACAGACACCAGCCTGGTTAACAATAGGAGAAACAATGTTCCTGCTTAACAGTGAACCTGCAAGCTATCCTAAAAACTATAGGCCAATAACATGCCTTCTTACGATGTACAAACTATACACTGGAATTGATGCTGACAGAGTCTATAGTCATTTAGAAGAAAACTCAATAGTGGCAATAGAACAAAAGGGTAATAAAAGAAAGTCATA
Source organism: Protopterus annectens (assembly GCF_019279795.1). NCBI lineage: Eukaryota > Metazoa > Chordata > Ceratodontiformes > Protopteridae > Protopterus > Protopterus annectens. The sequence goes on along the minus strand of NC_056745.1, from coordinate 586,104,294 downwards.
TGGAACACAAGATCATTTGCTGTTAAACAAAGTCATAATAGAGAACTGTAATAATGGGAAGAATCTAAGTATAGCATGGATAGACTACAAAAAAGTATTTGAAAGTATCCCACATTCATGGATACAAGTGTATAACATGCACCCTACAATGATCGATTACATTACAGCAACCATGAAACAGTGGCAAACCACTTTCCAGTTAACCCATTATAAAGGGCAAATTATTATTCCAGGGATAAAAATTCAAAGATGAATATTCCAGAGTGACTTTGTCACCGCTGCTCTTTTTCTTGTCCTTAACCCATTAAGTTGTCTACTTAACAGATTAGGTCATGGCTACAATGTGGCTCCCAGAAAACAACAAAGTGTAAAGATTTTGCATCTTTTTTTGTAGATAATTTTAAACTGTAGAGTTCATCAGATGAGAAATTGAGAGCGCAACTGTAAGTGGTCAAAACTTTTTTCAGATGATATACGAATGTCATTTGGTCTTGATAAATGTGTAAAACAACCTTTAAAGCAGGAAAGCTGCAGAATTAAGAAAACATCAGTTTGGGACAGGAATGTGATATAAAATAACTTGAGCAAGAGGGAGTGTATAAATATTTAGGAACTGATGAAGGATCAACAATAAAACATCAACAAATGCAAATAAAATGTAGCAAGGTATATTTTAGAAGACTAAAATTAATACTGAAAACAACACTGACATCTAGGAACAAAGTCCAAGTTATAATCAATTTGCTCTTCTTGTCCTAACAGTTTTGGAGTGATTGACTGATCCCCAAAGGTGTTGGATAGGTTGGACAGGAAAACAAGAAGGATGCTTCATGCTCATCAAATGATTTATAAGAATCAGTGCATACCAAGATTAAGCATTCCCCATTCTGAAGGAAATTGATTACATGAATAGATCTGCAATTGTGGGACTGCATACATTTCTGCTGACCACACAAGACCCAAATGTAGTGAGAGTTTTTTAACATGAGGAGAATAAGTCTAAGATGACTCCCTTGCTTAGTTTAGCAAAACCATATCGGCATCAAGCGAGAATGAAAATCAAACGAGAAGTAAATAAAAATCAGGCAGCAACTGAATGTGCCAAAAAACAAAACAAAAGCAAGAATATAAGGTGAAGGATCAGATGATAAGACAAGAAATGCGGAAAATTCATAAATATAGTTGAAAGAATAGAAAACTCTAGGACAACCTCATGTTGATCAGGAAAGAATGCAGGAATGGTTAAGCAGAGGTGAAATTAATCCCAAAGATCAAAGGTTAATACTGGCGGCCCAATATACTGGATTACTTAGACATTGGTTTACAAAGTCTATTGAACATATGGGAGAAACAGACAAAAGTAGGTTTTCTAAAACAGAATTGGAAACAGCCATATATCTTGTTGCTGCTTGTGATATACTAATGGCAGAAGAACTGTATACTGAAAGGCATAATATTGTGGCAAGACTGTGGCGTTGGGGATTGTGTCAACATTATAATATTGAAGTAGCTGAAAATCACTGGAAACATGAGCCAAAAGCATCATAGAAAATAATGAAGTTTATATCACATAGGATCATTCATTATCAATAGATCAAAAAATAGATGTAAGAAAACCAGATATGCACAGTTTCGCACATAGTCCTGCTAAACAAACTAAACCAATATCATCTATCAAATTCCACTCTTTCCTGGTTCCAAAGCTACTTAACTGACAGGTACCAAGCTGTAAAATGGGAAAATTCTCTCTCTCCTCAGCTGCCCATAACTATAGGAATCAAACAGGGTTCTATGTTAGGACTACTGCTATTTACAATCTTCACAAATGACCTCCATACCTCCACACAGCATGCATCTATCATTCAGTATGCAGATGATACTACCTTAATCTGTGCTGCACAAAGCATTCCCACCATCCTGCAAACAAATCAACTAGCATTCTCTGACTTTGAAAACTACCTTACCAAAACCCAATTTATCCTCAATCCAAAGAAAGCTCAGATTATGATTACAACCAGTTCTAACAAAATCACTGATAACAGCCAATTCACTATTTACTCCACAGATGCTACTCCAATCGCTCCAGTGGCACAGGCTAAGCTATTGGGAATAACCATAGACTCCCACCTAAAATTTGATGGTCATCTCAACTTAACTATTAAAAAAGTACATGCCAACCTGGGATCACTCTACCGTATCAAACCATTTCTTACTAACAACACAAGATCAGCCATTGCTCGCTCCCAACGTCTATCCACCCTACTCTATGCATCTCCCATTCTGACTAATCTCACCAAAACTGAACTAAGCAAAATGGAAGCCTGCTATAATAGAATTGTCCGCTTTTCTGCAAACTGCTCATATATAACTCATCACTGTACTGCTTTGAGACAGCTCCACTGGCTTGAACTGCCCAACCTCCTAACCTACAATCAGCTCTGCCTCTATCATTCTATCTATTACCTCTCCAATAACTGTCCTGCCCTCAAAAACCTAGTACAACATCACTCAGCCAAAAGGCATCTTAGATCATCAAGCAAACTACTACTAGAAGTCACCAACAGCTACAATAGCTTTGGAGACACACCATCACTATATAGTAGTTCAGTGGCTAAAATATGGAATTCTTTCCCCACTAGCATACAAAACACATCATCCAAAGCCTCGTTTAGAAACCTCATTAGGTAACATCTCAAGCAACGTTCCAGTGGCATGAGTGCTCCCCAGGCTAGTGAAAGTGGATAAGGTACACATACTAAACCTAGAGTACTTGATAACAGTTTTCACTCTTACTCACAAACACTGGCTAATGTACAATGTATGTACTGTACCTGTGTACTATGTATGTATTCTACCTATGTTCCAAATTTCACCTGTATACCACAAATCTATTAATTACCTTTATTTTTAAATTAATATTTTCTTGTTTGTTCTCTCCACTGTAACTGTTGATGTGCTGCATACCACTGTAAAAACATGTCTATTGTAATTTGTGTGTATACTGATCATGTCTAAATATCTAAATGTATCTGTAATTTTTCTATGTGGAGCTTTTCTCCCCGAACCTCTGCTGAAAAGGGGCCTTTTTGGCTCAGTCAGACTCCCCCGGTTAATAAATGTAAAATAAAATAAAAAAATAAATATAGTAGCCCATGAAAAGGAAACAAAAGTAGACAACACATTAAGCAATCTCATAAGAAGTTTAACAGTAGGGGAAAATATGAGGTTTTTTTTCCCTGAGGATAGCATATTGTTAACATTGCAAAAAATAATTACATTTCTGGACATTATCTGTTTAGTATAATTCATCTATAAAAAAGTATCACTGTTCATATATTCAGACACTTTTTTTTTTTTTTTGCTGCATCTTTAGCTTTGCACAAGAAGAGTACAGGTTGATAATATTCCTTGTGATTAATAAAGAACCCATCCGGGTGCACTAATAACTGCAACCAAAAGGGTCTTATTCTCTGAGCATGGAAAATGCGATTCAGAGCCATGTTAGCCACAATGAGGAAATACCTCATTATTGACTAATGTGTATGCCTCTGAATTGTGTGGTATTACCACTAGTGTTTGTTAGAACTTTCATGTGGCAATCATCTCTGGTGGGCCTTGCATTCCATTGGCACAGGCATCCTCTTCATTCATTTTTCCATATATACATACAAGTACATATTCAAACAAACACACACACACACACACACACACACACACACACACACACACACACACACACACACACACACACACACACATGCACCCTTCACAACTGTCCCTGATTTTATAGAACATCCTTGATTTTGTCTTGTATACTTGTTCTATTCCTCGTAGCTCACAAACTATTACAATAAGTCTATAAGGCTAGACATTAAAAGTTTCATTCTTCTTATTATACAAAATATATATCAGTCTGCAATACTTTGCACTTTACTGAGTACTCACTAAAGCTCTGCATTGTTAGCTACCTTCTCCACCTGCCATTTGTGGTTTTAACCATTTTAGATTACTTAAATAGCACACCTGGTGTCTACTGATAGCACAAAGAACTATTACTCTGTATAGTTAACAAGCTGCTTGCTCTTTCAAGGGTATAGAGTTCAAATGTATTTTTTTAATTTTTTTAAAGTGAATATGGATAGTATTTAAAGAGCATCCCTTGTGTCTAGCGGCCCCCTCCCATAAATCTTATGTCATTTCTACAGCAAAACCAGTTGTCCTATTAACTTTTTAAATGACATAGGGTAATATTTCAATTCTCTGGTATCTCAAGATGATGGTATTGTACAATTTGCATTCCAGCGTAGGGGAGTTAAGAAGCACACTCACACACATGTACACACACAAACACACATATGCACACGCACACACACACACACACACACACACACACACACACACACACACACACACACACACACACACACGCACATACACACACACTCTTTGTGAATTGATGTTCACACACATACACACCTGGGAAAGACTGGCACAGATTTACCCGCTATACCACCTCCTCCCCCCAAATTATAAGGTAGATGCACTGTCACCAGCCAGATACTTTAATGCTGTTACCAGGGTATCCAATTACTGTTAGTAAAATTAATACTTATACAAATGGTAATGTTTGACCAAGTGGCAAGCCTTTCAGGAGCATGAAGCCATAGCTCTACCAAATAAATGCAATTACTCTCAAGGGTTAACATTTATTTATTTGTTTCCAGTTTGATTACCGGGGAAGTCCACTGGACCCAGAGAGCCCATTTTCAGTGGAGGCTCGGGGAGAAAAGCTCCATGAAACAGATTACAGTAAAGGTAGCAGTCCAATAAAAATAAAAGTATAAGTACAAATACATATCAAATAATACAAAGAGTGAGCAATACTGCCCATAGTGGAAAAATATCGTGCAGATACATTTTAACAAATTCACACAGTTAAAGTCAAAAGTCAAAAGCTATTTACAATATTTAAAGAGTGTGAGAGATCTTATGGGAATTAGCTATAGAAGGTTATAGCCAGCTATAAGGTGCTTAGGACCTCAGGGGATACCCTCCCAGGGGCTTTTGTTAGAGAGTTCTAGGTAGGGGAAGGAGAGGTAGGTGTAAAGCTGAGTTTTGAAGTTGTTTATCTTTGACAGTATTGTTAGTGTGGAAGGGAGAGAGCTCCATTTCTTACTTAAGGAGAAGGAGAGGAGAAGTTGTCCAGCAGGACGTTCATGTTTGTGGACAGTAATTAAGTTTTGGTGTTCAGATCTGAGAGTTCTATTTGGGGTGTATGGGGGAAGGATGTTAGAGTGGGGCATTTGGTTGGACTAAATATTAGTCTATGTGCTGTAGTGAGCTGGAGGAAGTCCAGGTAATTTGTGAATTCTAACCAGTTGAGGGATAGGAGTGTAACACAGTGATGAGTGGAATGTTTGGCTTTGGTGGCAAATTTAGAAATTTTGTTATAACAGCTTTCAGGTTTGGAAGCGATGGAAGAGGATAGGTTAGTTAGTAGTGGGGTGCCATACAGAAGGGAGGGAAAGAGGTAAGAGGAGGCCAGAGTATGCCTGGTAGAAGTAAAGAGGAAGTGGTTATTCCTGTAGAGCATACCTAGTTTTTGGTGAGTTTTCTTTATAATTTTGCTGAATATGGATGTCGAACTTGAGGTGTTCGTCCATAGTTACACTGAGTAATTTGGCAAAGGTAACAACTTTGATTGGTGAGTTGCATTGGCTAAGGACTTGGAAGGAATTTTTATCAAAAGAGAAAGATTTTGTGGTGTGAATAGTAGTATTTTAGATTTGTTAGCATTGAGAGAAAGGTGATTTTGGCACATCCATATCTCAGTAGTTGAGAAGGCAATCTGAGTTTTAGATAGGAGTTCAGGGAGGTTAGAGGCAGAGCAGACAAGTGTAGAGTCATTTGCATATTGGTTGACTTTGGCATTAGGAATAGCAGAGTGAAAGATATTGATAAAGATATTAAACAGCATTGGTTCGAGGATGGACCCCTGTACTCTGGTAGGGGTGGATAAGAAAGGTGAGGTGTCCTTTTTCCTATTCACAGGCTGAGATCTATCTGTCAGATAGTATGAGAATCAGGAAAGAGAGTTTTGGGAGAGATTTAGGTTTGAGAGGTGACTTAGAAGGTGCTTATGGGAAACAGTATTGAATGCTTTAGAGAGATCTAGGAGCACTTTGGATACTAAGTTCCCAGAATCTCAGGCTTGACTAACAGTTTCTAAGAATGAGAGAAGAGCTGTTATGGTGCTATGTCCTGGTCAGTAGCCATGTTGGGTAGGGGTAAGAAGTTGGTTATCAGTCAGAAAAGGCATAAGTTGGAGGTGGATGCATTTTTCTAGGATTTTGGAGAATGGAGAGAGAAGAGCTATAGGGCGGAAGTTTGAAATGTTAATGTTTTTGCCTCCCTTGTGGAAAGGAAGAATAAAGGCAGAACAGCAGAGTTTAGGGACATAGGATTCCTTTATGGATCTATTAATTGGGATACTAATTGGGAGAGCTATACCATTGGCAGCAGACTTGAGAAAGGAAGAGGGGATGTTGCCAGGCGCATAGGAGCAGGGTTTATGTTTGGATAGATGTCTTTTTATGTCATTAGTGGAGACAGGTTTAAGCTCAAACATAGGTGGGAAATTATTTGGGGACTTTGAGGTGGAATGTAGGAGAGATGGGTCGTTGTTAAGAAAAGTTTTCGTTAGGTTGGATACTGACTATAAATACAAGTTGAATAGTGAGGCTAATTCGAGGTCTGGTTTACTTGGGTCAGGACAGGGGGTATTTTTGGAGCCTGGGTTGAGGAGTGAGTTTATGGAGTTCCAAAAAAGCTTAGGGTTTTGGGGATGGTTGGACTGGACCTTAGTGTAGTAAGATTATTTTTGTCTTTGAAGATTTGTTTTTTTGCAAAGTCACGGAGCTGTGTATATTGGAGAAGGGTTTTGGGAAGTTTATTCTTTTGGTAAAGCTTCCAGGATTTTGTCTCTTTGATGCATAATTTGCTTTGTTTCTTTGGTTAGCCAAGGGGCAGTTATAGTTTTTATTCTTTTTTTCCTTGGTGGAGCTAGGGAATTTAGAGCATCTAGGAAAGTAGAATTAAAGTGGTCTATGGCTTTATCGAGTGGAAGGGTTTTTAGAATTTTCCAATTCATTTATTTGAGACAGTTAGACAAGGTTTTGGTTTCAAATTTACTAAGGTTGCGGGTCTGAATATATATTGATGTTCATGTGAATGGGAGGTGGTTGCACAGTAAATGAAAGCTGGGAGGTGGTCACTAATAGAGTCAGGGATGGTGCCAGAGTTGGTAATTTTATTTGGATGGGTGACTAAGATTCAGTCAAGTGTGGATACTGGGGGATTTGTTTTATTGAGTCTGGTGACGGAGTGGCTTGCTTGAGTAAATTTAAAGAGGTTAATGGACAGGGAGGGTATAGGACTGTTGATTTTATTCCAGTCAATGTTTACATCGCCTAGTATGTAAGATTCAAGGTTAATTTCAGCTGAGGCCCATTGGAGTATGTCTTCAAGGGTTGAGACGTTATTTCCGGGTGGGATATAAAGGGCGATGATACAGAGGCTTTTTGGATTATTCATTTTTAATAGACCGACTGTTAGCTCTACAGTGGCAAATTTAGGAATGGGGTTTGGTAGGGGAATTAAGGTAAGTAGACTGGAATAGATTAAAGCAATGCCTCTGCCTTTTTTCTTTGGGCGATCACATCTAAGAGTGTGAAATCCAGAGGGTAGGATTTCAAAGTCTGAGATGTGGGGTTTGAGCCAAGTTTCAGAGATGGCTACAATGTGAGGTTGGTTATGACTTAGCCATGCTTATAACTGATGTGCTTTGTTGTTGAGATTCTGGGCATTGAGTGTGAAAAATTTAAGAGTATTGTAGGGGGATGAAAGGTTAGAGGAAGGAGGAGGGTAATTGTTATTTGTGGGTGGGTTAGGTCCAGGGTTGGGGTGAATGTCTCCAGCGAAGGCGATGCTATTGGAGGAGTTATTTTAGTGTGTTTTGGCTTGGATTTAGAGGATTCTGGATGGTTTATTATTTGTTTAAGAGTAAGTGTCTTAGCAGTAGTGGAAATAATTTTAGAAGTAAAAAGGTGCAGAGAGTTGAGCTGAAACACAGAGGACAATATGGAAAAGGAATGATTATTTGTTTGAGGGAAGAGATGGATTGGTGTGGGAGTATGGTAAGGAGTAGAGACTGGAAGCTGATTAGAGGTATAGGAGCTGGCATGGTATAAAGTTGTTAGGAGTAGTAGGAGGGAGATGGGGGTTCGGAGTGTTAGGAACAGTAAGGAAATCATGGTTAGAAAAAGGTAGTTTAATATGGGAGGATTTGTAGTTGGAGAGAAGAACTGTGGGGTGAGAGTAGGTATTGAAAGAGTGATGTATATAATTAGGGATGTATTTAATTACTGTGGGTGAAAGGAGGTGGGGTAAAGAGGGGAAGGCTTTGACTGGATGGTTGTCTTGAGTGGGGGGGTGGTTGAAATAAAAGTAGGAGTAGTGGGGACGAGTGGGAATTGGGAGTAGAGTAGGAGAGCGGATAGAGCCCGCAGGGCAAATGGAGTTGCTAGAGCCACAGGGTTGTGGAGCAGAGTGAGCCCAAAGGGCGAACAGAGTGGGTAGAGCCAAGGAAAAGGAAGAAAGTCAGTAAAAAGTTATCAGTGAAGCTGAGAACTAGTTTAGAGGTAAGGAGGCACTGGCATAAAGCACTGTGTGTGTGAAATTAGAAGGATGCAGAAGGCTGACAGGGGATACGAGCTCAAAACAGGGCAGTAGCAGTTTAGTAGAATATAGTAAGTATTAATAGGGATAAAACAGGGCAGTGGTAAATTAATAGAACAGTTACAGTACTTTTGGCTTGTATTAAAAGATAGGTAGTGGTTGAACAATGCCACCTAGTGGCCTAACTGCGTAAGTACAATGGTAAGTTATGAGCACTCAGAGGAGGGAGAAAGAGCCTAGGAGAGTAAAGGAGATAAAATCCATGGTAGACTGCTAGCGAATGCATGCAGGGTTAATATACAACAGTGGTAGGTACAAAATATTTTCTAAAAGACCAGCCACAATGAAAGGTATAGATATATTTAATAACAAATAATAAAATAGAAAACATGAAAATACTGAATATATGTTTACAATAAACACCAGAGGTTCAATTCACAGGAAATATAAAAAAATAACACAGATGGAAAGACTATATATATATATATATATATATATATATATATATATATACCACCAAGTGCTAACATCACTGAAGCACTGAATATGCTGCATAATACTATATATGAGCTGCAAAGGAAGAATTCTGACTGTGCATTTATGATAGCTGGTGACTTCAGCAAAGCAGATCTCTACCCAATTACTACCAAATTGTGGATTTTCGCACAAATGGAGCAAATACTCTGAACAAGGCTTAGACTAACATAAAATGGGTATACAGAGATGTACAAAAACCAAACCTAGGTGGCGCTGATCAAATTTCCATAAACTTAATACCAGATTACAAACCTCTCTTGATCTGAGATAAGCCCACTATGAAACAAATCAGGGTCTGGTATGAAGGAGCCGTGGAAAGTCTCAGGGACTGCTTTGATACCACAAACTGGGATGTCATCAGGGAGGCAGCCATGGTGGACAATCTGCTAAACATAGATGAATATACTGAGACAACTATGGCTTACATATGTAAATGTATGGAGGATGTAAGGAACATCTGAAATATTAATGTAAGAGACAAACGAAAACCATGGCTAAACAGCAAGGTTAACAAGCTGCTGAGGGCAAGAAACACTGCTTTCGAAATAAAAGATAAAAAAGTCTAAGGGTGGCAAGGGCTAATCTAAAAAAGGGTATCAAGGAGGCAAAGAGAGAGTATGGAAACAGGATACAAGGATGCTTTGAGGATGCAAAAGACTCAAGAAGCTTGGGGCATGGTATTCAACAGCTAACTGACTACAAGATCAAGTCAGCTCAGTGCGATGATAGCAGTGAATTTCTGGTCTAAACACGTTTTATGGCAGGTTTGAATTCTGTGGATGTAAGTAACTAACTGAGGAAAGTGAACCCCAGGAAGGCTGCTGGCCCTGATAACATTCTGGGTAAAGTATTGAAAGGTTGTGCAGACCAATTCAGCATAGTTCTAATGGACATCTTCAATGTCTCACTTGTCCATGAAAAAGTTACAAACATAATCCCTCTGCTCAAAAAAAAAAAACAACTCCACCAGCCTAAATGATTACAAACTGCTGGCCCTTATATCAAATGTAATGAAATGCTTTGAAAGACAGGTTAAAGCATTTGACTAAAGTACTACCCCAATCCTTTGACCTGCAGCAGTTTGCCTACTGGGCAAATAGATCAACTGCTAATGCCATTTTGGTGGCAAATCACCTCACATTGGAGCATCTTGAAGAGAAGAACAACTACGCCAAGCTGTTGTTCATAGATTCCAGAAAAGCTAATCAACCTTGGCATAAATAAGGGACTGTGCAACTGGATCCTCAATTTCCTGACTGGAAGACCACAAAGGACCTGTGCTGATAACAACACTTCAGGGAGTATTACAATCAACATCAGAGTACCCCAGGATTGTGTGCTGAGTCCTCTTCTGTTCACAATCCTTACCCATGACTGCTCTGCGAAATCTAGCAACAACCACATCATCACTTTTGGAGATGACACCACAGTGGTGGGACTCATAAGTGGTGATGACGAGAGTGGGTATAGAAATAATGTTAACTCCCTTACTGAATGGTGCAATAACAACAATTTGGACCTGAATGTCAATAAAACAAAAGAAGTCATTATCGACTTCAGAAAAAGTCCTGTCAGGCACCTGCCCCTTAAAATCAATGGTGAGTAAGTGGAGAGAGTGCAAACTAAAAAGTCCCTGGGGGTACATATATCTGAGGATCTTTCTTGCAGTGCAAACACAGCTCAGCTGCTTAAAAAAAAACACCATTGACTACACTTCCTAAGAAGGCTCAGAAAAGCAAAGCTCTCTATGAATGCTCTAAATACCTTCTACAGAGGTGCCATCGAGAGCATTATCACCACCAGCTGCACTGCATGGTTCGGTAACAGCACAATGGCTGAAAGGAAGAAGCTGCAAAGAATAATAAGAACAGCAGAAAATAATACGGGCACTAGACTTCCTACCTTACAGGAGGCCTTTGAAATGAGATGTAAAAAGAGGTCCCGCAAAATACAGAGTGACACTTCTCATCCAACATATGGTTGGTTCACTAAACTTGCATCTGGTAGAAGGTTACAGAGTATTCACTGCAGGACCTCCAGATTCATGAACAGTTTTTATCCAGCTGCAATAAGACTCATTAATGCAGATGTAAATCTGGTTGTATCACAACTATAATAGATTGTTACACTCTCATTCTTTTTCTTTTTTTTCCATACAGTAATTCCATTTATTTATAGCATACAAAAATGTATATATTCGCATTCAAGTGCAATTACAGTCACTTCCTTATGTGGTTCAAGTGCAATTACAGTCACTTCCTTATGTGGAATATCACCCAATCTCACCTCTTTCTCTAGTGTACTTTTCTTTTCATGTGTTACTCACGTAGTAGTCAGTGTTGTCCCATGTATATAAATAGTGTACAAGTATGTGCGTCAGCTACCGATGTAGATATACTTTTGTGCTATAGTTATTGTTTATTCATTAATACCTATCATGTCTGTCTTTTTGTATTTGTTTTTTCCTGTAAAAGAGCTGACACTCAAACTTTTGTTTAGGTAGCGCTTGTGTTTCTTTGAAATCTTTGAATTTTGTAAAATAATAGTCTTTGTTATTAATTTCTGTTCAGCAATTTGTATATTTTGGTAAAGTTCTGCACTGCACATTTGTTCTGTTTTCAAACATATTGTATTTCTCAGGAATGGATTTGACAAAAATCAATTAAGGTTTGTTTATGTCTTTCGGCTTTTCCCGGTTAGAGGTCGCCACAGCGGAACTCCGGTCCGTTAATGATTGGTAGTTGATTTTTACGTGCCAAGTTACCAGCCCTGACGCACAACCTTCAACGAAGGTACGCTCATTCACGCATGTCTCCACGCAGAAGACGCTCTAGCTGAGAATCAAACCGGACAGCGTATTACTGTGAGGCGACAATGCTACCGCAGCACCAAAATCAATTAAGGTAAACAAATTAAATAAAAATAAATAAATAAAATAATTAACTAATACAGGTGGCCATCTCATAACAGCTGCAGAATTCACTGATGTATTGTGTCTATCACGTATATTTTTTATTCAATCCAAATTTGAAGCATGAAAAAAGTACTATGTACATATTATACCTGTGAAAAAAGTATTTTTGATATATTTAAGACGCTTACACAGAGGTCACTCTGTAAAGAAAAACATTGTTTCTACTAATCTGGTGGTATTTACAGTTTAGTTAATACAGGCTAGCTGCTTTGTTATGATACTGATTAAACTGTAATAGCTTATAGATTGCCAGAAAGAATAAACAATTGCAATGAGGAGGGAATAATACTCCCACAACTGCTGCTGAGAGAGCAAAATAAGCAGATGGTCATTTTTATTAATGTTTCATAATGTGTTAGTGAAGGTACATTATCTATTTAATACCTGGCATAATGCTTTTTCTCATCTTGTGGCATTGATATTTTTTGACAGGAGTAATGTATAATGAAAAACAAAAAAAAAGCATCCATGAACAGTTCTTATCCCATTAAATGCAGGCAAAATATGGCATGTTAGTTATCCAGCAGATACAGTCTTTCTGCTTCTTGTATATAATTTGGTTTTCTACATAAAATTATGGAGTAAGTGTACTTATTCACTTTCTTTCTCATGTCCATATTGTACCTTTCAGAACATCAGGCAACAAGCTCGCTCCAGCACTCACTGTTTCTATAACAGTTACAGGTTTTTCAGGGTCTAGTTGCTTGTCTGAGACCACCCAACCCTCTTGTAGTGTGTACCACACACTCGTACCGAGGGGTAATTTAGAGTATTCATTCCACCAACTGCATGTCTTTAGAATGTAGGAGGAAACCAGAGCACCTGGAGGCAGCCCATGTGAACGCATGGGGGGGCATGCAGATTCTACACAGAACCCCAGCTGAGAATCAAACCCAAAAACTGCTTGTTGTGAGGCAACAGCGCTAACCACTGCACCAAACACATTTTAACTTTTCTGAAAACAATCCCAGTAGCAGACTTTTCATACATCAGTGCAACATAGTATTAAACTGCAAAAAAAGAACAAATGAAAAATGACAACATAGCATGCCTACAGAAGGTGAGAGGTTGTGTAGTTAAAAAACACAATACAAGTGCTTTTAAGATATCTTAGAATAAATTTACATTATAGTTGTTCTTACTAGTATATTTATTTTGCGTATAATGTCAATGTATGACAGCTCATTTATGAATGCTGCTTGTAAGAAACAATAAATACAAATAATAACATAAGTATATGTAACCTAGGGGGCATGAGCATAAAACAGCTAAACAGATGGGATTATAATTGCAGGAATGAAAACAATATAGACAAAGCAGATATCTGCAGAGTTACTTAGGGCATGGTAAAAAGACAGCTTTCTTAGTTTATTACCACTGCATATTTTATAACCAATCTTGTACAGGGATGGAAAAATTAATACAAGAGTAATGGTTATTATCTCAGAAAGATGCCATGTTAAAACTAATTTTTTTTTTAAATTTTTAAGTAACCACAAGTGGTCAAAAAAGTAGTACTAAGGAAGTGTAGACTGATGAGAAGACAGTGGAAGCTGAGTGGGTGAGATATTGTGCATGTATATATGTATATATACATATCAATATATATATATATATATATATACACACACACACACACACACACACACACACACACACACACACACACACACACACACACACACACACACATATGGATCCCTATTAGATGACTGAATCTCATTTTATTGAATCCATTAGACTGAATTTTCAAAATATTAAAAAATCTGACTGTAAGAAAACCCAACGAAATTGTGAGCAAAACTACGAAGTACAAACACACAAAAAAATCCCAATGCAGAAGGCAATATGAAAACCAGAGGCAGTGCATCAGCAAATCTAAAATGCAAAAGCTTTTATAAAAGGTGAGCGCTTTCACAGTGAAACCCAAACAGTACAGAAGTATACATTTAAATGCTCAGATACTTCATTCATTATCCAATAAAAAGCAAGCACTATGCAGGCACATTTAAATAGCTAATTAAAATGGGTCTATATTAGAACATCAAAAGTTTAATGGTTCGAATCACTAAAGGTCGACCTTTAATGATCGAACCATTAAAATTTTGAATGTTCAGAAAAAATAAATAACAAAAAAAAAAAAAAAAAAAAAAAAAAGAAAATCAAAAGGGTGTAGGCAGGGGGGCAAGCTCCCCTGCACCCCCCACACCCCCGCTACTTAAATATACCAACTTCGAGACCGCACAACATTGAAGTAAATGGAAATCTCTCCTTACGGAGATTTCCGTTTACCCGTTTGACGTTCTGCACTTTCACTATTCTCGTGTCGACAATGTCGGATTCGACATTGTCGACTTTCGAGAATACAGCCGGTAACAAATTAAAATACTATCTTAAAGTAAAAACTACAGCATTGCACTCATGGATATCAATTAAGTTTCTTGACTTTAAGTGCAGGGACATTTAAATAGCTAATCAAAATACCTATCTTAAAGTAAAAACTACAGCAATGCACTCATAAATATCACTTTAGTTTCTTGGCTTTAAGTATATGTTTCAGGGGGACACTGTCATTGAGCCCATACCCTGTATGTGAACCCAACCACAAAATCCACTGCAGCTCTATACTCCCTGTGATTTTAAAGGATACTGAACATTTTTTTACGAGATTTCATTTAGAAGCTTGTGTTAGCCTTGCCGTGGTTCCGAGGGGCTTAAGGGTGTTAAATATGCCCACTTATGGTAACACCTACCATGCCTTGTTAGCTCAATGGCAGAAAATTAATTTATACACAGATTGTTAATTGATTTTTTCTTACCACTGGAAGACCTCAGTGAGTGTATTCAACAGCAGCAAAATGAATTGTTAATCGCTGCAGGTGAAAAATACACTGACCTTTTTCCTCAATGAATTAATTGATAACATGTCCTCCCATAGAAAAGACTTCTTACTCAGAAAAAGAAAAAAAAAACTGGCCAGGGATCTACATGATTTTAAGAATTTACATGTCTTTACTTGGCCCCAAGCTCGGTAGAGTTCCGAGCAATGTAATTTGAACCAAGTGAATGACACAGTAAATGCAACCAATCGGAATACTGTTGCTACTGTTTCCTCCAATTCCGATCCATCAGTCAGTGTTCAGTCACAGGTACTGAGTCCCTTGGTTTATTCCATGCCCTTGGTTGAACCACCTCCTGTAGTTGAACATGCAGTAGCACAAATGGCACAACAGCAAGAACCTGCAGTCCGATGAAAGATTATATCAGTAGCGAAGGAGTAGGCTTTTCTGGTTTTACCGCTTCCTTTTTGAACTCACAGAGTGAGTTCCATTGAATACAAGCGACAGAGGAATGGCCAGAAGCAGAAAGAACCACCAGGGTCAGGCCGAGTGTGTACGATCAAGAAGATGTGGGTTCTAAACGAAGGAGACTAGTATGGAATATATCTGCAACTGGCTGAAATTCCTCTATTGAAGAAATGGTTGGGTTTTATACCCTCTAGTAAGCAGACATTAGTAACTGTTTAATTGAACTTAAGTTGCTTGTATTGAATGTAGTACTGACATTAATGTTCAAAGATCAATCAGTTGCCATGGGAACTCTTTTTAAAAAACCTAGCACTTTTGTGCCTAATTTACCTAACTTCCTTGACTTTTTTTGCAAGTTTGTGAGAAAGAGATTTATAACAGTTTAGACTCTGGACATAATATGGTTTACTCTGGTAATCTCTCCAAAGCAGAGCAACAAGCGCTCAATGACTTAAAAAGTAACAGAGATATAGTAATCTGCCCAGCGGACAAGGGCAGACCTGTTGTGGTGCTTGACTCTGAATATTACTATGGTACTATGCTTGAAATGCTAAGTAATGCTGCAGTTTACAAGATGGTAAATATTGATGTTGTGCATCAAATTCAAGCACATATGATGAATGCTCTGGATGAGAGTTTGTGTATGGGCATGTTGACACAGGCTTTGTTTGATTACTTAAAGGCTGAGCAGCCTTTGGTACCCCAGCTACATGGTCTACTTAAGATACATAAAGATCCTGTTAAGCCTAATTGTAGACCAATTGTGGCTGGGGCGGGTGGCTAATGGATCCTCTTACTATCTTTTTAGATGCACAGTTGAGGAAAGTGCTAGATTAATTCCCTGTGGTTTTAAAGGATACTGAACATTTCTTACAAGATTTTCATAGTGCTACTGATAATGTAGTTGTGAATATGATATATTATCTAGTATCATTAGATGTTGCTACTTTATTTACCTGTATTCCCAACCAAGAAAGGATTGACATGGAAAGGTTGGTTCTTGTAAATTCTAACAAGTTTTCCCTTAGTCATGTTGACTTTTTATGTATGTTACTTGAATTGTTTCTTGAAAAGAACATTTTTCTTTTCAATGACTGCTGTTATTGGCAGGTATCAGGCGTAGCAATGGGTACAAGTCCACCAATTCATATGCCAATCTTGTAATGTTTGGTTGTGAACAGTAAAATGTTCTGGGTAATTACTTTGGTAATGTCTGTTTTTATCGTCGGTTTGTAGACGATCTTTTTATTGCATGGCATGGAAGTGAGGATTGGGGTGCAGGAATTTCTTCTTATGATTAATAGAAGTAGTTCTTTTTTACAATTTACCATGAATTATTCAGCACAGTCCATGAACCTTTTAGATGTGACAGTGTTCAGGAAAGGGGAGAGTTTTTATACTAAGTTGTATAGGACGGAGTGTTATGTTCCCTCATTTCTTCATAGAGATAGTATGCACCCTCAGAATGTATTCCCTAATATCTTAACTGGACAGGCTATGCATGTATCTCATTAATCCTGTGATAAGGCTGACTTCCATTTGGAAATGGAGGTTCTGAGAGCAGCCTTTGAGTCCAGGGGACATAAACAAAATGAGAAATGCAAGTCCCATCATAAGGTGCTTAATGAAAGGGGTGATCAGGCGAGACCCTATTACTTGGATAAGGTAATGCATTCCAGGAGACTGAGGGTTGAGCCCTCGGTTATTCCAGTGGTATTGACCTATTCTCAGGATGTTGAAGTGGTACAAGACATTGTGAGGACTGGTAGAGATGGGTGAAGGATGCCAGCCTAGCCAGATAGAATTGTGCAGATAATTCAATCATTTGTAAATATGAATGTTGAACTTAAAACATTGTGGCAACATTGCCATCTGCTGTAAAGAAAGCTAAGTCAAGCATTTCTTGTTGGTCATTTGAAATTAAAATTATTTCATCACTGCCTTTGATGTTTTACAAGTTGGCTCCAGTCCGGCTAGATAAAGGCTTCCTGCCTATTGTTTTAAGGCTAAATTTAATGACCAGAATTTAAATGTGGAATGTCCTTTATTGCTCTAAGTGTAAAAGAATGTAAATGCAGTTTCTGTCAGCCTGGGAACACCAGGAAAGTGTAAGATATGATGTAATGTTTAGCAGGACTGCAGTTTCAATTTAAACAGTGAGAACCAGAGATTATTAAGCATTTTTGTCTGGACATCCAGCTCAGCATTGCCTTATGTTGCTCTATGTAAGTAAGTTATTTTAGAAGTGTGTTTTCTTGTAGCAATAGCTAGGAAGTAGAAAGTTTAGACTAAGTGTTTTTCTGTGATGTCAAAACTGGACTACTGATTTATTTTAAGTATTTCTGTGTGATCTCTGAGCTCTTTTGACTAGCACTGTGTAGTAGAAAGTATTATCTTGAGGTTTTAATTATTTATTATTAAATATTTTAAAACCTTTTAACTGTGACTGGTTTGTGTAAAGATAAATTAAGCTCTGGAGTACATTGCATATTTATAGAGTTTATTGTACAAAGCCACTCTAATAAGCCTTGACTGATCAGTCACACTTACTAATTGGATAATAATATTGCACAATAATAATTGGACACCCTTTTAAGGGCCTTTGAGTAGCAGATAAATATTAGGTAGGTGGTGGCAGTAATTATTACCATATAGTCTGAGTAAAAGGGGCACAGATGGAAAACGTGCCAGCCTTACACAGAAGTGTCTGTGTGGTTGTATAACCTTTTATTTCAAAGTGTGTGTGTCAGCTACTTGGGCAGGGACATGAAGCACTGGTTGGACAGAGAGGGTGCTGGAGATTTTAGCTTGCCCAGCCAGGCTGGGATCTGGACCCTATAGCTGTGCCAGTGGGGAGTCTTACTGGGGACCTGGGGAGAAAGGGAGTGACCAGCTCTGGAGTGACTGTGATCTCTGTGTGCTCTTAAGGGAAATTGCACTTTACTGTGTGTATTTATTATCCTTTCCTCTCATATGAGACACCCTCTGTGGTGTTAGTGGTGAGGATCGAGGCTCCTTGATTGCTGGGCCAGAGCACGGGTGTCACATAATAATTGGTGGCAGTGGTTGGGATATCCTCACATATAAATTGGTGAGCAGTGGTTGGGATATCCTCACATATTAACTGTTTGGCAGCAGTGGGATATCCACATCACATATTAATTAGTTGGCAAATACTAACTGGCATGTAGCGGTGTGGGTAGACTGAATCCTGTAGCTTTTGTACAATTAACTTTGAAGGTGTTTTGTACTCTAAATCAGCCACACAGTGAATACTCAGAGTTCAGATCACGATTCTTTTATTTCTTTTGTTAGCTTAAGTCAGTCAGGGTGAGCAGGCAGCATGTCAGCAGAGGAGTATGGAAAGCTGACAAGGATCCAGCTAGTGGAGATGTGCCAGGCTAGGGGATTGGTGCATGGAAACCTGACTAAGGCAGACCTGATTGCAGCCTTGGTTACAGCTGCATCAGAAAACAGCAACGAGGAGGACAATCAGACTAGCAGTGGTAATATAATTCCCTCAGAGAATAGACAGCTCAACATTTCTGCAGTGGACTTAAAAATCCAGCTGGAGCTATAGAGACTTGAGTTGGAGGCCAGGCATGTGGAATTAGAAGCAAATAAGAGACTGTGATGTTTGCAGGCTGAGGAGAATGAGAAACTGATATGTCTGCAAGCTGAGGAACAAGAAAGACAGAGGCAGCATGAGAAGGAGGTGCTGACTCTTTGCCAGAGTCATGGAGGTAATGGGGAAGGGAGTAATTGGAACCCAGAAGCACAAAAGGTCAGTAAATTTCTTCCGCAGTTTAAAGAGGGGGATAATTTTGATAGTTTCATTCATACATTTGAGAGGCTATGTAAACAGTATGAAGTTGACCAAGGGCTCTGGGTACGGTTCCTGACCCCCTTACTCCATGGTAAAGCTGTAACTGCATTATATAAAATGCCTGACATTGCATGTTTTGATTATACTGCTGTAAAGAAATGTCTTTTAGAACTGTTTAAGATAACACCTGAAATGTATAGGAAAAAGTTTTGTGAGCATAGATGCAAGGCAGAGGAAAGTGTGTGTGAATATGTTGCTGAATTGAGCACTTATTTACATAGGTGGGTGAGTGGATATCAGGTCACCACTTTTGAAGGGTTGGCAGACCTTTTGGTGAGGGAAAAATCCCTTAGCACTTTGCCTGAGGACATGAGGATCTGGTTAGCTGATAGACAATGTGCTACTTCAAATGAGTGGGGAAGGAGGGAGATCTATACCGGGCAAGCAGGGTAGCCCTGCACAGGAAGGGGACCCTCAGTACTGCTCATGCATCTAAAGGAACATATGGTGGCCAGCACAGACTGCCCCAACAGAATCTGCCAGTAGCATGGGAAGCCACCAGCCCAGTTACAAATCGAGGAGCTAGGGTTAAATGTTTTGAATGCAACCAGTGGGGCCATGTGGCATACAGGTGTCCACAGAGGCAAGGTGGGGAACCAAAGTTGAGGGAGCCAGTAAGTCAGAAAGACAAAATGCCAATAGTAGGTTGTCTTAGGACAACAATGGTACCAAACTACCACCAGGGACTATATCCTATTGTAGTGAATGGCAAAGAGGCCATTGCCAAGAAAGACACAGCCTCTGATATAACCACTGTAAAGCCTGCAATGGTTACAGTGGAGCGCTACTTGCCATGACAGTATACTCCAGTCAGGGCTTTAGGAGGGATTCCATTCCAAATACCTTTGGCTAGGGTTCACCTGGACTAGGAGGGTGGAAAAGGAAGCCAAAAAGTAGGTGTGTTTGAGGATATACTTGCAGATGCCCTGATAGGGAATGATTTTGATAGTGCAGTACCCTGTGCTTGTGCAGTTACACACAGTCAGGCTTGGAGACAAGCAGGTATGTTTGGTATCTTGGGGGAGACCCAGACAGACTGCATGCTTGCATCCAGGACTGGTGAGGTGGTTACTTGAAGGTGAGCCACAGCTGCTTGTGGGTACTGATGTTCCCTTGGACAGAGTGACTGCAAAGGTAGGGGTGAGTAGTAGTACCCAGGCTGACAGTGAGGCACCACTGTCAGAGGATGACAGACTTCCTGTGGAAGAGCTGGTAAGGGTTACAAGGAGACAGTTGAGACAGGTTCGGCTCTCAGACCCTACATTGCAAGGCCTGAGGCAGGTAGCTAGGAAGGCACCTGATTCTCAAGGAAAGGAGGAATCTGTATACTGGGACAAAGGGTTACTATACAGAGAGTGGACCCCTGAGAGAGGGCTAGAAGGTGAGAGAGTACAGCAGTTGGTAGTGCCTAGAGCCTACTGTCTGGCGTTTCTAGCTATAGCCCATGATATTCCATTTGCAGGTCATATGGACATAAAACATACACAGAGGCGTACTATGCAGAACTTTTATTGGCCTGGAATTTCCAGAGATGTAACAGGGTAATGCAGGACCTGTGAGCAGTGCCAAAAGCTAGGCAAGGCAGGAGACAAGGTGAGATCTCCTTTGAAGCCTTTACCTGTGATTGAAGAGCCATTTCAGAAGGTAGCTATGGATATTGTGGGTCCTCTGAGTACCCCACGTTCCAAAGGGAAAAAGTATATCTTAGTGGTAGTGGACGCTACACAATACCCTGAGGCAGTGGCTTTGTCCGCCATTGAGGCAGAGAATGTGGCAAATGCTTTGTTAGAGATTTTCAGCAGGGAAAGTTTCCCGAAAGAAATACTGACTGACAGAGGTGCTAATTTCATGTCAGACCTGCTGGCTTGTCTGTGGAACTGCTGTCGGGTGAAGCACATGAAGACCCCCCCTACCATCCCCAGACTAATGGTCTTGTTGAGAGGTTAAACTCTACAATCAAGTCCATGCTACGGGCATTTGCATATCTGTTTAAGAGGGAGTGGGCATGTCTGTGAGCAAAGATCTTAGAATTAACACACCCTGGCAATGTAGAACAGCAGAAAGTGGTAAGAAATGAGCGAGACCGCTCATAAATGTCCGCATATCCCTACCAACAGTTCCCCATGTGCACAACAGCAACAGTACATAAAAATTAAATGAAGAAACCCCTTTATTTTTTTTTTTTAATCTGAGTACAGCTAACTGTAGGTGTGCGGGTGTGCCCATTGCTTAGCTACAGTTAAAGCAACTTAAGCAGCACAGCAATAGTGTAGTGGGCAGAGCATTCACCAAATGAGCAGGCATTCCTGGTTAGAGTCCCACTGCAGCACAGTCTATTTACATGGCAAAGCACATTATAACCAATATTTTTGCTGCAAAACCCACTAAATAACATATATTTATGAACTGGAGTACTGCAGGAAATGCAAATTTGAAGTGTCAGTGTCATAATGAATAAAGCAATAGTAAGCAGGTTTAAGCACAAATAAGCAGTAGTAAGTATATGTAAGCACTAGTAAGTGTGTTTAAGTGCATTTGCGTGGGGGTAAGCACTGCCTACACAGGTTAAGCAATGGAGAAACTAACTGAGTATAAGACACTGTAACCAGAAGTTAGCATTGCTTACCACTGCGCAACCCCCCGCAAACCCACTTACAACTGCTTTAAAGTGCCTTAATCACTCTGTATCCAACGGCCCGTGTTCTGCCCAGCAAGAAAATAAACAGCCTCTGCAAGCCTCGAATCCAAGATCCTGTACACCAGGGTCACAGTAGTTAACCACTAAGCCATCATAGCAGTACATAAGATTGAGGTTTAAACAAACAAATCTTCACCATAGGAAAATCAAATTGAACATGTGAAAGGAATCCATGTACAGTGTGATGTTGTATAACCTATTACATAACATAAATATGTGAAGTGGAGTACTGCAGTAGGGCCAGATGTGAGGTGTTATTGTAATAAAGTGTTGAAGTCCCCAGGACCACATACAGTTTACGTACACATGAATCATGAATATCAGAGACAGATATAACGTAACAAATAATAAATCAATGCCAAATGTAAATTATAATGCTAATTAAATATTAAGCAATGCTAAGCATTGCACAGCTCAGCTTACTTAGTGTAAGCAATGTGTAGGCTGGCTAACTCAATCTGCCCAGTGGTATACCCTTTAAGCAATGCCAGCATTAGGTAAGCAGGTGCGCCCATAGCTTAGCCTTTTCAAAACCATCCAATCACATGGAAAGAGCAGGAAATTGGGTGTATTTAAACCCCACAGGTGTGAATACTTCCCTTAACTGGTTGCAGCTCCCTACTGTAGGCAGAATGGCTGGAGTTGGGGAAGGCACTCGATTTAGAGTGCAGTGCTGGGGCACCCAGGAGTCCAGATTCATGGTATGGTTCCTGGTAAAACACCATGAGCAGTGACTACTGCAGGGCCAGTACCAGGGCTCTCAGTATAAAGTGGAGGCCTGGGACAGTCTTGCCCATGACCTCACCAGTACCACTGGTATCTCCCGGATTGGTGAGCAGGTCAGGCATCACCATGCTGACCTGAAGCAGCAGAGGGGGGAATCACTTGGAGCAGTGGATCCAAGAATCAAGGCAGGTGGCCAATGCCCCAGCACTGTGTAAGTACTCATTCTACTATGTAGATAATGATTTCCTAGCTGGTGTATACTATGGATAGGTACTGGCTAAATATCACTGTATTTCTCTGACAGCTGCAGATGAGCAGGCTGTGAACCAGAAAACCCATGCTGCTAGGCTGCAAAGGCTGCATCGTGATGGAGGTTAGTAAAAATCTTGCATGTACTGTCATAACAAATAAATATAACAGTTTTAGAAAGTGTTGTACCAGTATAAAAATGTATTGTGTATGTGATGTACTGAATAAACTAGACAATATGGCAAGAAGACTGTCATATAGGTTGTGTGTAAATAAAGGTGTAATATCTTGTGAATAAAAGTATAACCCTGGAGTGCTTGTGTACATTCTGCTTTCATATGTTGTTCTAGTGTTGCATTCTATAAATAGTACTGTTGTATTAAGCAGTGTTACCCACACTGTTGAACGCAGATAAAATGTGTAGGAAGTTCAGTATAACAATGTTGGAAGTCCCAAGAGGTCAGTCATATTGTACAACTGATGGAGACTTAGACAGAAAACATTGGAATGCTTCACACCAGTTCCCTGATAGCACAATGTACTGTGATGTCATCTGTAATATTTTTACCACACATGGCAGGGGTTTGAATCCCAGGAGTAGTAGTAAGTTGTATGCATAATCATACCCCACAACCATACAGAGTCTGTGAGAATGTTCCAATAGAAAGCTGTATGCATAATTAGACCTAACAACTGTACAGAATTTGCTAGAATGTTCAGATAGTAAGCTGTAAGCATAATCATAACCATCAACTGTACAGACTGTGACAGAATGTTCAGGTAGTAAGCTGTATGCATGGTCATACCCCTCAACTGTTCTGATCTGTCCAGCATGTCAAGATAAATGGCCCAAATCTGCTGCCCGGTAAACTGTTCCCCTGACAAATCAGTGTGATGATCCAAGAAATGTAGGCAGCTTTTACTGACATATAATTGATAGTCAGACCTGAACACAGTCAGAGAATGTATATGAGAACAAACCTGTCATTGTAGAATTTCACCCAAAGTGTACGACAGCTATTTTCAAAATATGTCACATTAACACCTGCATCTTGTCAAGCCTTGACCAGAGTGTGTTCAATAACAGATTGTTAGGTATGTGTATAACATCAACATGGAATCTGGGAGTAGGTGGAGAATTTGTCAGGTAGTGTTAACAAAGATTTCCTCCACAGCTATAACAGGTTAAGAGGTTAGATTGTAGATACAACACTGTTCACTTATATAACTGTCTACAAGCATGGAATCTGGGAGTATGTGTAGAAATTGTCAGGTAGTGTTAACAGTGATTTTCTCAACAGCTATACGAGGGAAGAGGTGTAGACTATATATAAGACACAGTCCACGCAGATACTAATCTACAAACATACCATTGTACAAAGTAAGGACATTGGGTAGTATAATAATACATGTAAGGGATAGATCACTGCAGTGACTACGAAAGTTGTGAAAACTACAGGTGTATATTACTTGTTAATTGAACTCTCTCTCTCACTCCCACCATATGTGCTACAATAACCTAATTACACAACTCAATGGGTACGTGTACACTGCAAACCTTTTTTTGGGACATATGTCCTATTGGTTTATAAATATTCACATTTGGTTCTATGCATGTGCCATGTTAAAGTACTCCCATACTGGTGGCCTGTTGCCATCAATGAAACCTGCATGCTGTTGTAATGGCCACTGTTGTTCCATATATGCATGTGTTCTGCTCGCTCTGCAACTGTTGTAAATCTGGTGTCTTGGGTTAATGGGAATACCTGTGCATGCTGTTATAACTAATCCTGAATGCTGTTGACTATTACTAACTGATATCTTCCTTAAAACTGCAACACCATAGCTCGTATGGGAAGGCCGGTCCCAGCGGACCCACATTTCCCACCTCAGCTGGCCATGACACCGGGAACCAGTACGTCTGGGGCCCAGCCTGGGACCTCCTCCTTCATTGGCCCTGCACCACCTTCAGGTGGAACTGCTGCAGGGGATGGGGCTCAGCCCCCGCAGGAGAGGGGGCAGAGAGGTACCTGTCACCCACCATCAGGTCCGGGCCACCCGATACATAGCTGTCCATTTCGCATGTGTCCACTGGACACATGTAATCTGGTCTAATTGGCATCACAACTTATTATTCTTGTCCACATCCCACCCAGGGATTTGAGTGTCTAAATCTACCTCCAAATTCAGTGTATATGTACAGTTGTTGCTGTAGAAGAAATAGCAGCTATGGACCTTCCCTACACCGTTCCTGCACATCCCTGGATATTTTCCCTACTGTCTTTCCCTCTTTGTGCCCTTTTTTCACCACTTTCCTACCAACCCCTTTTCTTTTCTTTTAAAGAAATTAGCGTGGGGGTAAGCAGGAGTAAGCACTTGTAAGCAGCAATAAGCGGGATGAAGCCTATTTGAGCGGGGGTAAGCAATGCCTACACACGTTAAGCAATTTAGAAGCTAACTGAGTGTAAGAAACTGTAACCAGAAGTTAGCAGTGCTTACCTCCACGTAAACCCGTACAAACCTGCTTACAACTGTTAAAGTGCCTTAATCACTCTGCATCCAATGGCCTGTGTTCTGCTAGGCAACAAAATAAACAGCCTCTGCAAATCTTGAACCCAGGATCCTGAACACCATACACAAAGTGATTTACCACTAAGTCATGCCAGATATACATAAATCTGATGTTGTCAGAAACATAATATCCAGCCCAGTCATCATGCAACAGTACAGAGCATGTATACCAACATCTAGATGCATGTGTGTGTGTAAATATATTAATATCTAAACAGATACAACATATCTATATATGTAAATATATATATATATATATATATATATATATATATATATATATATATATGTAAATATATATATATATATATATATATATATATATATGTATATATATATATATATATATATATATATATATATATATACATATATATATCTATATATATATATATATATATATATGGACATATATACATGCAAATGCCTACATCTATGCACATATATATGTCAACACATATATGTCTACATATACACAGCAAGTTACATATATGTACACAGCTATATATCTCTGTAGGTATATACGGACATAGTTATAAATATGTAAGCAAATATATATATATATATATATATATATATATATATATATAGGTATATATGGCCATACATCTGTAGATAGCAATAGTAGATTAACAGAAACATATATTTCCGCATGCACTGTTAATGGGGAGAAGTCATAGGATAAACACCACACACAGGTTTGCAGAAATGGAATACCATTATTTGTGTACTATTACAGACTTACATGCCATGTCATATAGCTGTTCAGACACTGGCATCCATATCAACAGAGTAATGCAACTGTGAAACAGTTATACTAATACAATAGTCTGGACAGGTCCACAACTTTTGCTGTCCAGACCAGGCCCTTCAAATCGCACATTAGTAAAGACAGACTGGGCCACAGGATACCACACAATCCACAGTAAGTGATGCAGGTGTATAGTCCAGCAGCCTCTATCTACACTCTGCACACAATCGCTAGGTGGGAAAGACTTCAGCTGACCAAATGGGATGTAACTATTACATAACAAGGCATAACCAACACCATCCCAGGCACACTGGCAAACAGAACGGTCTGTATGGCAGGAGGCAGTAGGCTTGCAGTAACCCACTTTATGTAAGTCATGTCAAGATAGGTGACATGTATGATACTGTACATCCAGATACCTTAAGTCAGCTCACTCCTGATAGCCCCACATGTTGTAACAGCCTAGGTTATGTATGGTGCACCTCCCCTAGACTCAGTAATACAGGGCCATATACCACTGTTACATACACTGGCCTCTGGAGTGCATATGGGTACACATGTATTGTGTAGGTGAAGCTCACACATATATGGCCCCAGCCCCACTGTATGTGTGGGGGATGCAACAGCAGTGGACTGCTGGCAGGCATGGCAGTGTGGTATACGTATATGTGCATATGTATCTCTGTCTGTATATATGTAGACATATACTGCTCTGTATATGTATATATCTGGGTGTGTATATGCATATGTATGTACATATACACACCCATCTATATATGTCAATATGTACATGTGTAATTATCTATATAGATATCTGGATAATCATATGTACATATATATTCACCATATGTCCGGAACATGGGGTGTAGCCCAGCCTATCGGCTATTTTACATCTGTTATCCCTGTACAGTGGAAATTGTGATATATACCAGGGCCACCATATAACATACTTGCAAAACTCACTCCACATTGGGGCCAGGTGTCACAGACTCATACCCACCTCCACACAGGATACAAGTTACAAACACACACACACCTGTCATGTCTAAGAGTAGAACCCCTACCTAACTAGTTTATTACACAACAGCACTATGCAGTTATAGTACATGCCACAGAGATTACTGGAGTACTCCTTCCCCATAGGTGTATTTCACATTGGCTGACATCAGCAGGATAGCCAAAGTAGGGCATTTGACATGTACTGAGTGTGACTATCCTAAAATGCATTGCTCCATATACAGACATTGGAACACACATAAAACGTCCAAAACCAACATGTGTGGGTATACAACCCCTGACAGATGTCTATATCATACTACAGCATGGAGCTGTTATAGGACACACTTTAGGGATTACTGTAGAACTCCTTCCCCAAAGGTGTATATCACATTGGCTGACATCAGCAGGATTGGCCAAGTAAGGCATTTGACATGTACTGAGTGTGACTAGCCTCTAATGTATTGCTCCCTACACTGAAATTGAAACACACACAAAACATCCAGAACTGCCATGGATGGGAATAGAACCCTACCAGAGTTCTAAACCACACTACAGCAGTACACAGTTATGGCATGCAGTATGGAGATTACTGGGCTATAGCCTTCCCAGAGGTGTATTTCTGGGTGGATGACATCAGCAGCCTTGCCAAAATTGGGCATTTGACTTGTAGGGAGTGTGACTACCCTAAAAAGCATTGCTCCCTACACAGACAGACACACACACAATTGCCATGTCTGGGATTAGAACACCTACCTAACTACTTTATCACACTACAGCAGTACGCAGTTAAAGGATGCACTATGGAGATTACTAGGCTACGATCTTCCCAGAGGTGTATTTCTAGATGGATAACATCAGCAGCCTTACCAAAGTAGAGTCAGACAGACACACACACACACACACACACACACACACACACACACACACACACACACACACACACACACACACACACACAGACACACACAAACACAGTTGCCAAGGCTGGGGTTAGAACTCCTACCTAACTAGCTTAATACACTATAGCAGTACACAGTTACAGCACGTGCTAGAGAAATTATTGGGATACAACCTTTCCAGAGATGTATTTCTAGGTGGATGACATTACCAAAGTAGAGCATTTAACTTGTAGGGGGTGTGCCTACCCTAAAAAGCATTGCCTTCTACACAGACAGAGTCAGACAGACGCACACACAAACACACACAGTTGCCAAGGCTGGGGTTAGATCTCCTACCTAACTAGTTTATCACACTACAGCAGTACACAGTTCTGGGATGCACCACAGAGATTACTGTGATACAACTCTCCCAAAGGTGTATTCCACAGTGTATGACCTCAGCATGCTTGTCATAGTGGGGCTATGGGGAGGGCAGTGTGTGTGCATGGGCCATAACCCATTCATCTAGGGATTGACATGCTACATGTGGGCACAACCTTGGTCATATTTCACAGGAACATGTATACAGCTGCTAGATGACTACTTCCTTGAACAGTCATGTTGCACAGCTGGCATGTGCGCCACATACTCTGTAATGCCGACAGATACCAGTGGCTAGTATCTGCAGTGACTGACATCTGACACTCATGTGATTGTGGCCCTTTGCTTGTGTGCTGGGTGGGACAGGCCTGGATGGCTCCTTGTCACGGTCGCCCTCTTCCACACATCTATGCATGTCTACCTTTGGCTTATTATAGTGTGTTGTCCTTACATATATGTCTATATTTCTATCCACTGTGTTTGCAAAACATGAGTGGTGCCTACTGAGGAGTGTCTGCACTAACATCTACGGCTGCCAGATATGTCTGGTTCACTGGTGTTTTCAGACATGGCCTTCATGTGTTTAAGTATATGAGCATGCCCAGTATGACCTTCCAGCATGTTGTTGACTGACATTATGTGTGGGCATGCCCAGTATGGCCATCTGTACTGAATGAGTGGATCGCGTCCAGGTCATTTGTACTGCAGTGCTGACCTTTATGTTGTAAACCTAAAGGTAGCATGCTGTCTCTGCAGGGTATCCGTCATTTATTTGGCATGGACTGTTACTACATTTCTGCATTTTTGCATTTCTACATTTCTGTATTACTATGTAGGATGGGGGGGCACACCTGACTATTTCTACATTTCTACATAGGATGGGGGGGGGCACACCTGAGTATTTCTACATTTCTACACAGGATTGGGGGGGCACACCTGACTGTTACTACATTTCTACATAGGATGGTGGGGGGGGGGCACACCTAACTATTTCTACATTTCTACACAGGATTGTGGGGGGGCACACCTGACTGTTACTATATTTCTACATAGAATGGGGGGGCACACCTGAATATTTCTACATTTCTACACAGGATTGGGGGGCACACCTGACTGTTACTAAATTTTTACATAGGATGGGGGGCACACCTGACTATTTTTACATTTCTACACAGGAATGTGGGGGGCACACCTGACTTACTATACTTCTACATAGGATGGGGGAGCACACCTGACTATTTCTACATTTCTATGCAGGATTGGGGGGGGCACACCTGATTGCTACTATATTTCTACATAGGAGGGGGGCACACCTGACTGTTACTACATTTCTACATAGGATGGGGGGCACACCTGACACTTGCACACATTTTCTAGGACTGTACTGGTATGTTGGGTACTCCATTTCAGTCTGATGTCTTACCTATCTTGCTGACTAGAGGCATACCAGTGTACTACAGATCTTAGCTTTTAATTACCTACATATTAGTTTCTGACTTCCTCCCCTTCAGAACTGACATCCCACTGCCTGACCTGCTGTAGTCTGTCTGTGTAGGCCTGGGAGGGAGGTTACCCATAGGCCTCATTGCTGGCTGTGACTGTTGTTGGGTATGTGACCCCCCCAACTGGCCTGTGTGAGTCACTTACCTTGTGGATGTCTCAGTATTGAGGGTGGTGCTGTAGGGCTGCCTATGTCGGATGCACATAGTACACTCCCTACACATGGTTAGGCACAGGCAGTGTAATGTTTGGCATCCCTTTTACAGTATGTGAGTCGGAGAGAGGTGTTATTCACTGGGTCCCTCCTGTGTCAATATATGTGCTATGCATTGCCTCTTTGCCAAGGCCAGGGCATACTGGGCACATCTGCTTCTGCCTACTGGGGCAAGCTCAGGTTGTTTCTCCTCCAAGTCACTCTGTGCCTGTGCAGGCCTTGGCAATGGTGGAGGGCTGTGCGGCCCTGCCTCATGATGTTCCTGCTGCCGCTGTTTCCGCAGTATCATATTGTATAGCATGGCACATACAAGGACAATTTGGGTACCAGTAGCTGGTGAGTACTGCAAGGTTCCACCGGATGTGTCCAGGCACTGGAACCATGACTCAAACACACGCTCTACTATAATTCTGGTCTGTGCGTGTGCCTCATTATGGAGTTTTTGTTCGGGTGTGTGTGCATTTCTGATGGGTGTCATCAGCCACGGCTACAGTGCATATCCAGCATCCTCCACTAGGTGACCATGATGGATGTCCTCATTGGCAAATCTCTGGTACAGCTGCATCAGATGCCAGATGTGGGAATCGTGATAGCTTCCAGGGCAGCCAGCACACACATTCATTATTATGCCCTTTTCATTGCACATGACCTGGCAGTTGATGGAGGGGAAGCCCTTGCAGTTGACGTAGACCCTTCCCCGCTCACCTGGTGGTGCTTTGATGCGTATGTGCGTGCAGTCTATAGCACCCACTACCTCAGGGTTTTCTGCTATTTGGTGGAACAGTTGCATATTGCTGACCAATGCCTCATGGGTGTTGGGGAAATATACGTGCTCACTGCCATGTGCTGACATGGCATCCAGGAACTGGTGGAGTACCCTGGATGCTGATGCCGGTGGAATCCCCATCATATCCCCAGCTGGCCTTTGGAAGGTACATGTAACTAGTATTCTTAGGCCTACACATACCTTGTTATCTACTGGGATGGGTTCCCCTCTGTTAGTTCTGTTTGTGAGGCACGGCCGGCACAGCTCAACAATTTGCTGTAGGAGGTCCCTGTCCACCCTATAGCGCTCCATTATCTCCAGCTCATGTAGCCCCTGGTAGGTTACCCTGGGTCTGTACACTGTTCTCCATCTCCTCACTGTGAGTTGGTGGACAGCATTCATATCCTCACCGCCCTCAGCCTTTTCCACAAGTTGTTGTACGATAGCTATTGCAGCCCCTATCATTTTGCTGTACTGAGTGTTAAAAGTTCCCCGCTTGTTTACACCGGTGGTGTAGAGTGTGGGAAAAACCAGAGGGGAAGGTGTTTGCATAGTTTATAGTAGTGTTCTGGGCTGGTCTGCTGCCTGTTTAATTGGCTGATTCTGATACATTTCGCCTGCCAGCTAAGCTAGTTCTCCTTGATTACCTTCCTACTGCTGTTTTCTCTTCCCATTGCCTTCCTGTTTAAGTCCATGTGTGTGCCGCACAAACAAAGTGCTCAAATGTGCACACTGCTGCTATTTCCTGGTTTAACCTCTTTTTTCTTCCTGTAAAACCCGGTGCACGGCACACACACCTGCTTAGGCTTTGTAAAGAGAGCTAAGCAGGTTTAGACATACCCCCTAGCTTAGCTGTGCTAAGCTAGGAGCAATCCCGAGCCACAGGGCTCCAATTCACTTGCAGTATACCTGACACCCCCCGCCATGATGTCACCTAACTCTTAGGCTTGCACCAAGCTATTCCTACTCTTACACTGTTGGGACCTGACTCACATGCTGGGAAAAACTGGGATTCACTATTCTTCCCCTTATTTGCATAGGATTGCCTGCTAATGCATAGTTACATGTCTCACACTGAGCCTCCCCCCTTAGCAACCTCTACTCACTGGCCAGGTTGTCTTCTGCCTGCTACTGACTTGCAGAATAGTGATTTTAGTAAGACTACTTATTTTAGTTTTATTTTCTTATTCCCCCCGATGTTATTTGCACGCCACTGCCCTACACTTAAACAGCTGCAATCGGTTAAAAAAATATAAGTTGATTTTTGTATTATTTTTTTTGTTTGCAATGCCAATGGCCTTATATTTGGCCATTGGCATGCTTACTACATGATATGCAGCCTTTATTTCCGGCTGTCACAACTCTGTTTTGGATTTTGCAGAAATGCACTCGGTTACTAACCGAGTACATTTCTGCAGATAGCACTAGTCCTGCACGGACTGTTGTAAGCTTCCTGGATTGCAAAATCACCTCATTTGCATAGATGTCTCCTGCAAATGGGGTGATTTGCATACCAGGGCTTAGTCCATGCAGGATTAGTACAGGAGCGCTCGTGCACACCACTGCAAGCTGTTCCTAGATCACACGGCAGACATATTGCCTGCTTAAGCTCCTGCACCGATCTTGCACTTCGTGCAAGCTTTTGAGAATCCAGGGGATTATCTTAACAACCTTACATGTGCCTGCAATCACTTGAACAAACCTCCTTAAAAATATACTTTATCCAGCAGATTCACACAAATTGATTCACAAACTTAGGAAAGGCAACTACCTTTCTGTGCTTTATGATTTATAAAAGTTGAGTAGATAATATTTGACTGAATCTGTACTTTATTGTTTTGTTATAAACTGTATTTTGCCTTAATGCTGTAATTTACTGTCTGTAAATTCTTTATAAACTGTTTTAAGTTTTTTTACTAACTTTGTTTTACTTCCCACTGTATCTTTTGGAGCTTTTTTCTCCCCAGGCCTCCACTGAAAATGGATTTTTGATCGAGTGGACTTTCCCAGTCAAAAAATGTTAATAATAATTATAATAATAATAATAATAATAATAATAATAATAATAATAATAATCATAATAATATAATAAAAACCTGCTGCATAACCATTTTGCACGCCACAATTCATGGACTACATGAGGGGAGTGATGAGATGTGATGATTAGCAGCAATATCTCAGTAGCATGTGTTATCAGTTTCTGTCAAAGCTAGTCCCCAGATTGCTGTACATCACTGCCGTCCACTCCAAACAAGTAAGTACTGGCAGCATCTAACATACCATCAATGCACAGTCCAGCACACTGTGGACCATTAATGTGCAGACAGGGAGACTGTGATGGAACCAGTCAAGCTGCAAATCAAGTGAGATGGTCGGTGTGCCCATTCCTGTGGATATTAACATATACACAGTTTTACCCATCTTAGCAATAGCAATCTTTCATCAACCTACTGAGCACTCATTAGGGATGTTACAGGTGTCAGACACATGATTCCTAAACCCGTTATTCAGCATTACACTACAGCATTCAGGGGAACATATCTGTTTCCCCAGGACTGTGGCAGAGAATTACACCTGGTCCTGGGGGCTTGCAATACATCAGCAGGAAGGGCTTCAACTTCCTGAATCATCACGTTTTCTGTCATGCCCTAGGAGCTACTTATAATGTATATCTCTGTACCACCTTGACAATTCCCATGATAAAAACATTTGGCACAATTCCAACCTATTCCAAAGTTTTCCATCATTTGTCATCATGTTGGTAGGTACACATACATATTGCAGCGATAACTGTATATGCAAAGGTTCAGTGCAAGTAGAGGAGCAAGCCACCTATAACATGTTGCTTACTGTGAGTTGGAGGCAATGACTAATATTTCCCATTTCCTTTGCTAATGACCACAACTTTCAGACCATTCATGAAATAGCCTATAAAGTAACATGTATAAACACAAAATATACTGACAAGTGTATTCAGTCTACTGAAGGCATGGTCCTACCCTCTAGACATGGGGTACTGCAATGCATTCCAGATAGCTGCTGAAAGATTTTTGTGTGTCATGCTATACACCATGTAATTGCACATCTAGATGGAGCAGCAAGTGAATATCATGGCAAGTCCTTCCATGCATTATAAAAGCAGAAGCATGGCAGAATAAATATTCAGGGGAAAAGCCTACAGCAACAGCACTACAGAAAAAGAGGAAGAGAGTGCAATACACTGCAGTACTGGCAAAGATGTAGCATCTGATACAGCACATAATAAAATTATTCATACAATATTATTACCAATCTATGCAGGGCAGTGTTCCGACAGCATACTCACACAGGTTAGGGGTGAACAGGCTGCAATCTTTGTCACTTGAACAACTGAAGGGCTGTAGTGATTTGTGACTGCAACACTATAATATGGGGGAGGCTCATTGGAGATGAACATGGTATTCTAGGAGGATGTGCAGAGTCAGGGATCACATCCTTCAATGCTGGGTTTAAGCTGCCATAACGTGATTGGTGGTGGTGGTGTTCACTTTGTTTGTGATGTTGATAATTGATGTGTTAATTGTCATGTAAGGTGTAGAACAATCACTCTGATGAGATTGCTGCGTTATGCTCTGATGAGCATCACTGGTCACTGGCCAGTACCCATGACCGGAGAAGAGAGGCTGTATGCCGGCAGGTGACAGGGAATGGGTAGAACTATGGGATCATGTGCATGCAGCCTGAACAGGCATGTCAGACGCTGAGCTGGAAATACACTGTTGACCATGACTTGGATGATGCCCACAACTGTGGTAACACTTTATGTGCCTTCAAGTGACAGTAGTGCCTTCTCATCCATAGTCTGTGTAGTCTGACTTAGGATGATCTACAGTTAACCTTCCTGCCTCTGAGCCTTCAATGGCAATGGAAGATATGGCTTTTGCAGAGCAAAGTGAGTGTCAGTTGTGTTTCATGTGGGCAATATGTCACCAGCAACATCAGCAGCATTGTGTGCTTCCTGTGCTAGAAGTCAATGCAGTACATGTTGAAGTATATAAGTTGTCATGCATATTGTTATCTGTTGAAAGATATACTTATCATGCATATTGTTATATATTGAAAGATATCCCTGTCATGCATATTGTTATATGCCTGCCATTAATACTGTGGCCCCAGTGTAGACAAATATGAAGGTGTGCCATTGTCAAGTCAGTGAACATTACTAAACTAGTGCCTTCTCAAATGACACATATGTGGTTGGTGCCAGAACAGCCCCCATAGTCAAGCCACTGTATATATGAGAGTCCATTACTCCAAGCTGAAGAGTAAATCTAAAATCTCCTCACCTTGAATTTTGGTGGTCCAATCACTGTAGTGGGCCCATCTGTCATAATGTCTCATGCCTTTTCCCTACCATGAGGTATCATATCAGTAACCCTTTGTCAAACTTATTATAAAGACCTGTTATGGCTGCCACAGCATTCCCATCTTACATCAGTTCCTGCCAAATATATTCCAAGAAATGTTTGTTTGTAGCACTTTTACTCAGAAGATATATGCCATATGTGAAGATATACCCTGTGTATTGCTTCATTCTCATGGGTAGTGACCTTTTCCAAGCATTGTCTCTCTTGGCTGGCTATGCCAATGGCTGCATAAACATGTCAGTCAGTAGATGCGGGTAGTTTGTTGTGAGATGCCAATACTTATATGTATAGCTATTACCTCCTTCCTCTTTCTGCATCGGTTTATTAGCTGCAGTTAGTGGTCTGCCCTGGTTCCCTACTCCCTATTTATATGGTATATCCATGGCCACAGCATCTGCCTTTTATATACCTGTTTAACAGGTGCAGTCAGTGCCTCCTATTTATTTACATATTGAACTAATGTCTCAGTATATGACCCTGAAACCCATACTCTTTATGGCATGTCTATTATTAGGTTTCCATTATACTTGGCAAACCTCTACATGGTCCAGTGCCATGTCAATGCCAAGGATTCACAGTTAAACATACAACATAACATCTGCCTTATGGTCAATGGCAATACCACAGGGTCTGTTATGCCTGTTTTTATGCTTGTTGGCATACTTTGCCAGGTAAGACTCCTTCTTTAAGTGTTTTAAGCTCCAAGTCTACTGAATCTTTATGGAAATATTCCACACTTGTATGATAAACAAGATCATAGTGCATTAACAACAGTCAATTAACATGAAGTTTGTGCTAATAAGATTAGTTTGTGCCACTGTCTATGAGTCACTGCCATAGAGCATTCTGCTACCAAAATAGAATAGAGCTACCCATGCACACCACAGTGACCACAGGCAAGTGACCGCTATGCTTGTGCAATGGAATGTGCATACCAGCTGCACCGTGGATCAGTGTTATATCTATTCTTAGCACCATGATACAGAGCTAGCAATGTATAGCGACACCATGACATCCAAAAATGCGCAATAATGAGGGTGACTGCTTTGCTCCTTGAGTGTTCCTGACTGACTGACCATGGTTCCTTCAGGAAAGGTGAACATACAGAACTTCAGCATTGTGTGCCTGGAAGAGCAGGACTTCCTTTAGAGACTGCTTGTTAGGTAAGTCTGATGGCCTACTGCAGAAAGTGAGCAAACTTGTTGATAAGGCAACTGAAGTCATGGGTATTACACATTCTGTAGAGTTGTTTAGGTATCAGTATATGACCTGACACAATGCCACCCTAGCTGCTTCATAAGATGGAGACAGAGCTTCATGAGAGACAGCCTGAAGTGTACTTTAAGCATTTTGTCTATACTGCTGTCTTCTATTTTCTGTACAGGATATACAGGTATGCTTAGGAGTGCACCCTTTATCTACCAGTATTGGAGGAGCAACAGAAGGACATGTTTGTGAGTTGCAAAAGGTGGCAACAACTGCCTGACAGTGGACTCTGTATGGTGGCTGTGCCAGTCCTCTGTACAACTGTCAGTGTTAATGTGTTTGTAAGATAAGTGTTCAATCTGTTTTATAAGATAAGTGTTGAATCAGTTTTTTTCTTAATCCTACTTTGTTATCTTTCTTCAAGTCCAGTTGTGGAAGATGAGCAGGTGAATCCATGGTCACCGTGGGTTGTGCTGGCTAATGCCTGGTGCTGGGTTGCCAGTTTTCACCTGGTCTGCATATCAACAAGGAGATGATGAATACCCTTTAGGGATGACTAGCAGGTGGTTGCTGTAGCCATCTGTGGTCAGTTCTCAGGAAGAAGATCCATCTGAAAGTGCACTAAGCAGGTCTGTTGTGATCTCCTAGCATTAGTAATGGAAGCCTGTGTCTGGCAATGGGCACTGGCAAGTGCCTTCTATGACAGAGTGGAACATCCTCTGATATGAGTTGTGCAGCTGGATGATCAGCCAGCCCTGCCCACTTGGCCACCAGGGCAGCATCCAGCCCATCATATCAGTCACCCAGGTGAGTGATTCCAAATCTGTTACCCTGTGGAACAACTGGGTTAAGCCCCCACCCTACCACCATCTTTGCACGCCTGCCTTATGTGTCATTCCTCATTCCATGTTCATTATCCAACCCACCCCCCTGCATGCCTGTGTCCATTCCTTGTCCTCCTAACATTTAATCTGGATACCACTCCTATCTGTCTAAGTCTATGTTCTATGTTTGTCTTTCTGCCACGGCTACCTGTGCTTTCCCTCTGCCTTACCCACAACTGTACCTTCCCTGCCTTCTTTTCTTAAACAATATGTAAAATGAGCTCTTTCCTTGCCAAAAATTGTGGCTCATTTCCTGTCAAAAAAAATATCCTTCCAACCTCTGTACATGTCATAGCTGACATTTACCTGTGTGTGTTGCCCCTCTGCTTACTGAGCTTCCCTTTGCTGTTCCTATCTCTCCCATTTCCTTTACCCATTTACATAGCAAAGAGGGTTGGCATTGTGCACACACAATATAGTCCATCCGGTGCCTGCTATGCTGTTCTTTTTCAGCAAGATGAGCATGAGATGCAGTTATGTGGTTCTATGTTGCATGCACTAAGAAGCATTTGCTTGGCTGCAAAAGCCTACCTTCATTGTGAAATATGCCCTGTTACTCACATACCCTGCTGTAGCAGTACTCCTGTGGTGGAGCAGTATGGCACTGTTTTTCCCATTAGTGGCATGTCTGTTTTTATTTATTCTTTGATTGTGCAGTCCACTGCTCAGACTGCTACTCAATGTCTATGCTATAACTGCTTAACTCTGTGGCAAAGTATGCAGCAACCTCAGTGAAACATTAGTGCAGTGCAGGTGCACAAAGCTTCTGTATGAAGCCCAGCCATGGGGTGCAGTGGGCTCTACTGCCAAGCACTACAAACCAGA
Source organism: Protopterus annectens (assembly GCF_019279795.1). Lineage (NCBI taxonomy): Eukaryota > Metazoa > Chordata > Ceratodontiformes > Protopteridae > Protopterus > Protopterus annectens. Next base: position 586,065,799 of record NC_056745.1, on the reverse strand, counting down.
GGTTTGGTGGCTATAGATTAGCTAAAAGATTGCTAGTATCATGTTATATTGCCTAAAAGCTCGGTAGTATTATGTCATATCAGTTTGCAAGATGCAAATTACTGTACCTCTGTTACACTGATTTCCCCCTTGTAGTTCTGTTGGCAAAGTGTTAACTGCATTACAAACATGACTGTATGATGCCTGCTCTTGGGAAAGTGTTACCCTACTTTTCAATGTAGACCAAGTCTTCCTAAATCTTTCCCCATTTTGGAAAGGATTTGCTTCACTTAAACATAAGATCTCATTTTGCAGCAGTTCAGATGAAATTAGAGATTTTGAATGATTGCTAGTTCATTCATTTTTTTAAACATGTTCACATTTTTTATTTTAATTAACTCAAATTTAAGATAATCCATTTTAGCAAAGTATTTAGAATAACACCATATGTGTGCTCCAGGTAATAAAATCAAACTTAATCATCACAGATGGATTTAAAGCATTCAGATCTGGTTAACACTTGACAGGATTTTACTTATCTAAAATATTGCATAAAGCTGTCTTTCTTTGAAAGTTTCTCATGATTTAGCATTTAGGTTTTCAGTCCCATGACTAGTGGATAGTAACAAAATAACACTGAAAAAGGGATTACATTCACAGCATATAAAATGATTTAATCAGTACCTCACATTATGCTAAAAAACAAAGGACTGCTAAAATGTGAATCGACGATCTGACTAAAAAGAGCATTGCTAGCAAACTTCAGGTAGACATGACCACTTAGTTTTACATGCAATGTATTAATGTTATGCAATTTTTTATCAGCATTTTTAGATTAACATATTTAATGCACTATCAGATGACTGTCTTGGTGGTGCGGTGAAGATCCCTGTGACATTTGGAGAGAATATGACATTCCCTGAGCAGACTAATTACATCAGGAAAAATTTCCTTATGTCAAAATGACCAGCTTCATGGTAGAATAAACAGATATGTTTTCTATTGCATAAGTTTTGCATTTTTCTGTTGTCGGATAAAGGAAGGGGTCTGTAAAAATACTTTTTGCAGAGGACCAATATAAATGACACTCTGTATGCCTAGCCTGAAGAGGTCTACTATAATTTTGGCCTGAAAACCATCAAATGTCTCTGGTTAATATTTCATGGGTCAAAGACATTGCCAGAAGGAAGCAAAACAATGGCAGTTCATCAGTTCCGGCATTGTCACAAACGTATTTGAGCTAAACATTAGAGGATTAACTGACTTATTGAATTCATTTTTGTGACTGCTCAGCTTTCCATAACTGTGCCTCTGTCTCATTTCAATGAGTGAAACTGAAAAGCCTTCTGGCAGGAACGAACTCTTGGTGACACATGCTGACATGGCCATTGGCTAATCTGCTAATACTGCAGTACAGCTTCCCTTAACACCCTTTGGTTCTGATTAGTTTTACATTAAATGTTTCCTTCTCTTTGCCAATTTAATCATCAACTGCATGCCAGGTTATATCCTTGAAGGGATGCAGGAAGTTGAAGCTACTTAAAAAGCAGTAGATACAAGGGCAAAACACCAAACAATTGTTTTCTTTGTGCAGCTCCAGTCTCTTGTGTTGTTTTGTACTGTGACTAGGCAGTGGAAAGTAAACAAGATGATTTAATTTTTAATCTCAGGGTTAAGTATTGTTTCTCTTTCGCGTCTACGATAATGCCTGTACCAACAACCCCCCACCTATATTACAGCTTGTTCATGTACTGTTTCATGTGCAGTGAATAAATCTGCATTTCTTCTTCGCCTCCTGTTTCCTGCTGCTGTGTAGGTTAAAGTCCCTCTATTTTAGTAATCATATTTCACATTATTATGGTGTACTAGACACTATTTTCTGAATTGTTTAGTGACTGAATAATTATATTCTGTTTACTGTACAGGGATACCTGCAGAATGTATTTTTTCTAGTGCAGACCTTTACAGACAAGCTTGAAGTATACTCTCTGCTGGATACACAGTAGTAAAGCAAACAGCTGGGCAAGTCAGATCACACAGCATTAATTCTTCGCTCCGTTTAATAACCAACACTAGTAATTGCAAAAATTGCAGTTAAGAGCACCAGACAGAAATTTTGTGTCTAGAATATATTTACAGTGTTTTAATTTAAGAAGTACTGTGCTGTTTAGCCAGTAATGGTACAAAACTAGCATAGAAATATTAAGGAAAGCCTGGTTTCTGAAGTACAAACCATTATTGTCTCCTGTTCAGATGCAGTGACTACCATAGCAAATAGCAGAGGATGAACTGACTAACAGCAAAATGAGAAGTTTTTTTTTAATTTCTTTTAGACTTTTAAATGATTGTTGAATGCAAAATGCTTCTAAATTAATAAAAATCACACAGTTACTCATAAAATAGTAATAATTCAGTAAATAATGAATACCAATTCACAGCATACAATCAGTACTCTGTACCAACTGACCGTGGTGTTTCCCACAATATAGTCATATGCATTTCGCCCCATAATTAGTCAGAAAATAGATATTCATAGAGGAAGGTGTCATCTGGCAGCCATTTTGTATTTTCTCTTTTATGGCCTAACCCCTCTCCAATCACCTAACACATCAACTCATTGAAGCAAATGTATGATACATACTCCTTGGTGTACATGGGCACTTCATGTCCACATATTAAGAGCCACATCATGAATGAGATTTGGCAAAGTGAGGCACATGTCCACAGACTCTGTGTAGCCCACTCTTTCTCTCTTTTGCCGAAGGTGGTAGCACTGCAATAGACCAGTCAGCCTCTCTAAGTGACCCTCGGTCAGACACCCTCTTCCATATTCCATTAACAGCTACTCCAGCATCTGGGTTGCTAGCAGAACCCCGGAGGTCTTGTTCTCAGTCAGGAGTTTATTGTTTTCTGCAAGGGGGTCCTCTCAGAGCCTTGAGAGATTCTAGATTCATTTGGAGTAGTTTTTCAGTCAGGGGTTATTTTACATTTTATGTCCTGGAGATAATATAACCCCAAAAGTATATCGATAGAGAGGAGCATACCTCTCAACTGTACAGATTTTCACAGAATGTCCAGATTTTTGTCTCATATTTTTGGCCTGTTCCTCTTTTTTTCCTGGCAAATCACTGGGATGATCTTAAGATTGAAGTCACCAAATAATGACATAGATTTGACTTTCAGACTTCATATCCTTCAGAAAATGTATGTTAAAAGAAACCCTGTTACTCTAGCAACTTTCTAAGTTTATAAGAGCAATATTTAAAATATGTCCCTATTTTTGGGCCTTTGTCCCCCCATTTTGTCGAGCTTTGTACAGATTTCTTACATTAAGAGGTTGAGAGGTATGGAGAGGAGTGCACTTCAAAATTACTTAAACATTCCAGGAAAAGTTGATGACACCATATGGCAAAAGCCTTTGAAAGGACTTCATCGAAGGTTCCAGTATAATAGCTAATTTTCAGAAGTTCTGATATGTTCCATTTCCTTGGACATGGCAAAAGTGATAGTGTAAACTTAATAAAATAAATATTTGTTTCAGAAAATGACAGCTGAGGTTGAGTGATTGTATACATGCACTAGTGAAACTCAAAGTGCTAGAAAGTGCACATGCTTGGATTTCTTCATCTACCAGTCCTTTTTGGAGTGAGAATTACAACTTTCTTTTCCATGACTTGAGGATAAATCCTTCATTTGCATGTCTGTTTATGAGCTGATTAATATAGCATGTCATAAGTACTATAATTCTAAGTACTAGTATAATTCTAAGTAAATACATGCAAAAACCAGGGCAAAATGTGAGTAGAAACACTGTGCTTTTTTATCATTCAGAATCACATTTTTGAAAGCTTTGACAGAGACAGATCTGAGAGGAGACTGGGGGGAAAAGTAGTACACACACCTGGAAATTTTTTTCCTCTCTTGTTGCTGACATTAGGAAAAAGCCTGTCAGCATGTTTATTTAAGTACTAGTTAAACTCAAACAGTTATTTTTATGTATTTATGTCAACAGAGGTATTGCGTTTTCCCTTTGGGATTTAAATATTATAATTTTCTAAGAGTTAAGTAGATCTGTTTATTTTACCTGATAAATAAAGTTGCAGTTTTCTAGAAAAAACAGTAGAAAAGAGGTTACAGAAAAAGCAAAACAGTAATTATTTGTGGTAGATTTACTGGCAGAAAGGGCTAGAATTCTTCCATTAACTGTTGAAGAAGCACAGGTGCTAAGCTCTGACATTTTACAAAAATACAAAGACAAACTACATACTTAAAGTTCTAGGCCAAATTTGTAGTATACTGGAATGGCTGCAAGACTTTCTGCTGCCTCACTGGTCTGAGATGAAAACCCAGTTATAAATGGCCAGAAAAGGTTCATGCTCTGAATATCCTTGAAGCGCTCAGTTGTATGACATCCATAACAGATTGTTTTCATGTGTATAAGCACTTCATGTTCACTTGGGTAAGCAATAAATAATTCTTTAATAAAAATGAAAGTCTGTGTGTGTGTGTGTGTGTGTGTGTGTGTGTGTGTGTGTGTGTGTGTGTGTGTGTATAGGGTTTATATTAATTCAGTGAGTCTCTTCAACTAATGTCATTTTATCAGAAATGCCATTCATCAAATCCCACTCATGTGGGGTGCTGCACCCCCCCGATAATTATATACACCAACACTGTGATAAACACTACAGTGAGGAAAGGGCAAATTTCACAATCTTCACCCTACCTCGATTTAAGTATGAACAGTTCGACGAATGGCACGTTTGATGTAAGTGAACTGAAAGTGCCATTTACTGAACTGAATTTTCACTGATCTAAAAGGGATCCATATATATATATATATATATATATATATATATAGATATCTGCACATTTTATGTTTCAATTCCTTCTTCAGTGTACTGCTAAACACTATTCATTTTTGTGATATTACGGATTGTGCAGCATGACCAGATGCTTACTGTAGTCGATTTCCAGCTGTAATGAGTAAAGTCTAGGTGTTATACAGGTGATGGTATAAGATGGAACTTGCTGCAAACAATAAGCACATGTTTGCTAAGCTACATGGGAAACCTCATGAGGGAGATCATATGTAAAACTGAGTGGTCTGTGTACCAGCACAAAAACTAGTTTAGCTTATTGCAGAACACAAGTCCAGTATGAGGAAACTAGGGCAGTGTAGACCTTAGCTTTAGTGTCCTGTCATGAAAACAAAACAGTTATCAGGGTAAAAAATAACTGAGCCTTCTTTAGCTAATATATATATATATATATATATATATATATATATATATATATATATATATATATATATATATATATCTGTGTGTGTGTGTGTGTGTGTGTGTGCATGTTTATATATATATATATATATATATATATATATATATTTTTTTTTTTTTTTTTTTTTTTTTTTTTTTAGTGTTTACTGGACTTGCCTAGACACAAGATGAGACTTGTGTTATGATACCCCAAGGAAATGATCTGAGTCTTGCATCACAATACCTTAAGGAAATGATTTCAGTGTTATGGTACCCCAAGGAATGATTAATCACAATGGAGCTGTAGATGTGTTCAGTGGAAAGAGAACTGTATGTAGTATAACAAAAAGGAGAGCATTGATAAAGACAACAGTAGTCTCCAGAGCAATAAGCATGACAATTATTTTCAACTTCCTTCCTGCTGCATGGACTATACATGATAGCTTAGACCTGACTCTTCCAGTAGATGACAGAAGGTAAAAATCAAACATCTTGCTAATATATTCCTCCTACCCTTAACTAATTTATCTATTTAGATTAAATCATTCTTACTGATATGAGAGAGACATAAGAATACAGTTACCTCAGACTTTTCCATTATACCAATACTTGTTCATTCACTTATTTATTTATTTATTTATTTTATTTTACATTTGTTTACAGGGAAAGTCGGACTGGACACGGGTCCTTTTTTAGCAAAGGACAGGGGAGAAAACCTCCAGAAATAAAATTTACAGATATGAAATACTAATGCAAATACAAATTAATATAAAATACAAATACAAATACAAATTAGAAATACAGAAACGTAAGAAAGAAGCAGTAAATTTTCATCATCATGTATGGGAGAAATGATGGTGAAGTTACAGGTTTAAACAGAGATTCACAAAACTATATTAAGTAGATTACTTTGATAGTAAACTGAAGTGTATAAAAGAATAAGTTTTATAGTTATGTGCATTCACATGAGCATTCAAGTAGGATGCATCAACCACAGTGAAATACAACCACGTATAATAGAAAACAACATGATGAATCTTAGTGGGAGTGAAAGTGGAAAAGGCTTTACTGGTGAATGCTTCTAACTATGTGGTTAAGTACTTTTAAATGTGGATATCACGTTATACAGTCTGCTAAAAGAAGTAATAAAGAGCTCACAAACACACACACACACACACACACACACACACACACACACACACACACACACACACACGCACACACACGTTTATGGGGTTGCATAACTTAATGTCAGGAATGCCATTCATTGAGTGCAAACTCTGAGCACTGCATGTCAACAATGCTATTTATCATGGTTAATAATTTTGAATATCAACTCACTGAAACATATTAAGAAATGCAGTGCAACCACTCATCATGGAGTGACCCATTCTAAAATGCTGAAATATTATAGTAAAGCTGAACATCTGACAAAGGAGAAAACAACAAAGTGCAGTAAAACAACATGTCTGTCACCCTCACAGTGGATTCATAATATCAACCCCAATGCACAGTGTTCAAATAAATGAATAATATACAATAATCCAGTATATCATGGGAAAGCCATGATCAGGAATCATAACACACAATTTCATATTGTGAGTGATAGCTGTCAGATAACCTTATGTACTGTATTCCCATTATTCGACAAAATGTTTTTGAGTCTTCCTATCTTTTACAATTATTTTCCTGCACTTAGGAGAAATAGATACACCTGTTGCAGGCTGCTCTGTTAGCTCTTCCACACGGTTTTGTGTACAGACACCAGAGAGATCCACTAATTCTTGTCGAGGGTGACATTGCCACTCCTGTGCCGCCCCTCCACAGATTCTGCTTTTTTGGTACATACTGGTGATTATGTTTACTAGTGTTCCAAAACCTGGGCATAAGCACCAGGGTTGCAATCGTCCAGTTTTCCAAACAAAATACTTCAAAGTATGCTAGGAGTATTGATGTGTTACTGGGAAAATTTGAGGCTATATCAGCATATGCTTTCTGAAACATGTAAAAAACAAGTTGCTAATAATTTCTTCTTTCCACACATTTGGAATGTCACATTACTACCATTCTGTACTGTACTGATAACCCCAAATTCTGAAGTTTATGCCACAAATTTTGCAAGAACTGAAAAAAGCATCTCTTACTCTGCACATTTACAATGTTCCTAGAAATGCCCCTTACTGCATTACACTTGTAGTCACATAAAACAAAATGCAAGTCAATGGACAACTTATGTTCACTTACCAAACCAAGCACATATGCCCACATCAGAATGTAAGCTCTAAGTGACTTCTTAGAGATGAGTGTAAACATCAGAAGAATAGTTGCAATATTACAAGCAATATACCCATGTGAGCTGCATATATCTGCCTATACAGTTTACTAAGCATAATCTGCAATTGTGAAGGCTATAGCATGTATACAGTAAGCAGAATCACTTAATGATTTACTCACAAATTCACTATTCTTTGGGATATAATAACTGACTTGCAGATTTTTAGAGTTACAGGGCAGGTTTCACTATCAATATGGGTGTTTCTGGTAATCTTGGGCACACACTGCATAAGATATTTTCTACTGGGTAATGTTACAGCAGCAGACATGGAATTGGAAACTAAAACATCATCCACTATTACATATGGTGGGTCACAGGAATTTAAATCTGTAGTATAGGGGATGCTTGATAATGCTCTACCATGGTCATATGGGCAAGTTTTAATGTGCACGCGTCTTCTCTATCAATTCCCCTATTGCAATAGGTACAATAATCGCACTTCCTTTACATCTGGATGACAGCTTATTTTTAAACCCCCAATATTTCTTCCCTGTCTGTGACTTTATAGATGTATCCCTCTATCTCTAATCCAGGCTTTCTGCACTGAGATTCTAAAGTGGTATACATACTGCCTAGATTACCAGGTGTATTATAACTATTTGTACTACCTTCCATGCTTGTTCATTTTGTGGATAGGGCCGTATATTGGAATGTCTTTCTGTCCTTATTGACTACCTCGGCACATAATGCTAAAAGTTGAGATTTGTACAGTTTCATTTTCAGTATTTATCTACTGTTACCAAAACACTTGAATAATGACTTCCATTTATGATGTACCTAGAAGTGATAGAGGCATCCTCATTCATCTCACAAGTTTCCATAGATCATAGATCATAGATCATAGGAGGTTACTAGGCTATTGGCCCTGAGGCCCTTATAACCTAGCCAAGAGTTTAGCCCATGTTTAGACAAATCAGCACCCAAAACCCCTTTCCAGCAGGGATGCAGGTGGAATCCCAGGGGTGTATTTTCTGTTCCCCATCCAGTTATCCAGGTTGTGCTTAAAAAGGGATAATGAGGTACTCTGCTTGATATGGAGAGGGGGTCTATTCTACAGATGGGGGAGTCTCTGGGACACAAATCTGTCCTGCCAACAAGTCCTACTGATATCATAGACCAGGTTGAGGTCACGCGTATGGGTTGTTCGAGTGGAGCTTGACTTGCAGATATGCAGCAGTCACATCAAGGCGGGGTCTGAGATTGCTTTATATGCCAAACAGAGGTCACCCTTGAGGAGTCTGTATGAAACTGAGTAGAGGGTTAGGGCTTTTAGCCTATCTGTGTAGGGTAGCTGTTTGAGGCCCCTGACTCTCCTGGTGAGGAACCACTGTGGTCTTTCCAGCTACTGCATGTGTTTGTGAGCTACATGCCGAAGTGGGCATTGTACTCAAAAACTGGCCTTATAAAAGAAGAATACAGGGATGTTATGACCTCTTTACCCCTGGATGAGATACCCTTACTTATGGGGTGGGCCATGTAGAAAGATTTTTGTACAATGGAAGCAACATGGTGGTCAAAAGTCAGGTAGCTATCAACTTGGTTGCCAAAATCCCTCAATACTGATTGTGTACTTAGGACATTGTTATTAATGTGATAATATGTGGGGATGTCATTCTCCCCAAAGGGGATGGTGATGCATTTTTTGGCATTCAGCTTGAAGCCATGTTCGGCAAAACTCCTTCTCCCTCTTCCTTAACTCTTCTACAGGAGTCCCCCAAGGCTCCATATTAGGTCCCCTTTTATTCAGTATTTTTATAAATGACTTCCGTACAAACCTCAAACACGCATCTGTTTTACAATATGCAGACGATTCGACCATTACTTGCTCTGCTAAATCCACAACAGAATTCTTGCAGATTTGCCAGAATGCCTTTACCACTACCGAAATCTGGATGGCTAATAATCATCTAGCCCTAAACCCAAATAAAACAAAAATGTTGCTATTTGCTCCCAAGAAAAATCTCTGTCAACAAGGCAGATTTCACCATTCATTTTCAAAAATTCATACTCATTTTTCCAAAAAGTAAATATCATAACCGGTGAATCAAAAAAAATATAAAACACAAAAAAAAATCTGTTATTTGCATGGGGGATGGAGATAGGGTACAGGCACTGCCCATATGGGGGTGAAGTCCCCGACCCCCTAAACTATATATATATATATATATATATATATATATATATATATATACATATATGTATATATAAATATATATATATATATATATATATATATATATATATATATAAACACACACACTACATATTTCACAGTTGCACCACACTGAATAATAGGGAAAAAAAAAACCCCGACAAGCATTGTCTCACACAATGCAACACACTACAGTGAAACTTACTACAGTATTAATTTTTTGCAATAAAGCCACTCATCCACCAATGAATTAACCACCTGTGTATATATAGAAACAAAACGAGGTCCTTGTCTGCAGAAACCACACAAAGAAGAAAAATCCTTAACGCATTTTATTTGTAGTGACAGCAAAGCGTTTTCGCCACAGCAGTCCGTGGCTTCTTCAGAACATCAAACACATTACACTCCATTTATATCTGGAAATAAGGAAGTGACATCTTCCAATTTCCTGAACTGAGCAGCCATTTTTATATAATAAACAATACAATGTACTGCAAAACATCTCCTCATTTAATACAACAACAAGTATATAAAACTTCTTATAAAGAGTATTAAAAGTGATAATAAATTAAAACATTACATCTAAATATTAATTAACCTAAAACAGTTAAAAACATAACTTTTTATTTTTTATTTTTTATTTATTTTTTATTTATTTTTAGGACCAGCTGACCTAATAAACAAACCTAAAAGTGTATATATATTTTTTATACAAGTATATATGTTTTTTTATATGTGTGTTTTTATATTTTATGTTTTATATTTTATATTTTATATTTTATATTTTATATATACACCTGCAAAAGCAGACTGCTACACTCAACTATTGTTGGCACCATAAAAGACATCATATCTTGTACTTATTAAAAGTATAATTAACCAAATTTTAACTCCTAAAATATAAGGAACCCATTTGTTCATTATTTTACTACCAGTGGTAGATGTTTTTGACTATGGTATTTCCACATGTTCTTAAAACTATGGCAAAAGAAGGGGGTCCTACACTGCCCTATTATTATAATGGCACCTGTGTATATATATATATATATATATATATATATATATATGTATAGATATATATATAGATATGTATAGATAGATATATATATATATATATATATGTATATATATATATATATATATATATATATATATATATATATATATATATATATATATATATATTTTTTTTTTTTTTTAATCAAGCTTATTAGGATATAATAATAGATTTAAAAATGCCCTAGATGAGTCCTGACTGCTGCCTTTCTACACAAGCTGGAAGATTTTTCCCTCAAGCACTGCTTTTTTATTCTTCATTAAAAAAATAATTAAGAGATTGAAAAAGAGAGAAATAACATCAAAGTACAGTATATGGATGGAATTAATACACAATATTCAAGGAGTAATAAATAGAGAGTATTCCTGCACACTACTGGGACAGTTTTATGGTTGAAAACAATACAATGATTGAAATTTAGTAATTGAAAAACAGATCCATGAAAAAGGATTGTTTGTTGTTGTGTACAAATCTCTGGAAATGCATTTAAAAACTATGGTAAGGCAGTTGCTGCATCATGCATTAATATGCTTTGCAAGAACAATACTCTGTAAACTTTGCTAGTGAAATAAAAAGAACTCTATCCCACTGTGTCCTCAAAAAAGGTGTATGACTGCATTTTACCATCACATACTAATAATATTTGCTGATTGCATACAAGACAGTTACTTAGTTTTGTTCAGCATTTCAAACTGCATTTCAGTAACTTTTGGTAAATAGCCAGCTTATGTAATGGAGCTTTAGTATACAACGGAGTGAAAACAGTGGAATATTGTGTGTATCACTTGAAATGATCACATATCAAAATGGATATAGGGTAGGCTATGGCATCTGCTGCTTTTTGTAAGTAATCTGCTGGTAGAAGATCTGCGGCAATGGTAGTTGGTTTTAGTTTTCTAATTAGACTAAGGAAAAATGAAGTTGAAACTGGTTGAAATTTGAAGGTGGTTTGGGTAGTGGGTGTAGGGGCAGAGGGATTTAGTAGACTGGGGGCTAAGGTATTGGGTAGGTTTTGGATAGTTTCTGTAAAGAAGCTATTGAAGGAGTTGGCTACTTCTGCTGGAGAATATGAGTTGTAAGTTGAGGGGACAGGGGTGGTAGACTGTCCTGGATGGAGCTGTGTGTTTAGAGTGCACAGAATCTATTTGGTTTGTTCTGGTTTATGTGTTGTAGGTTGTGATAGTAGTTCTTTTTGTCAGTAGTGACAGATTTTTTGTGTCATTCCTTAACTGACTATAATGGAGTTGATCTGTGAGGTTTTTTTGAGGTACGCCAAGTGGGCCAAGCTTTATTTCTTAGTAAGATGTTTTGCCTAGTTGCAGCTGTAAGCCAAGGATTGCTTTTGGTTTTAGTCCTAATGGTATGAGCTGAAGCGTGGCTGACTAGGATGGATAAGAATTTAGTGTTAAAGTATTGTACTTCTTCTAGTGGGAGATGCTTTAGAACTGACCAGTTGCAAAGCTTAAGGTCTGTTTGAAAGTTTTTTAGGTTAAAATATTTCTTGTTTCTGATTGTTTTACAGGTGGGTTGTTTGTGGATTTCAGATTTTTGCTTGATGATATAGGTGAGGTGGTGATCACTTATGTCATTGGGCAAGGTTCCGGCTTTATACATGAGTGGGTGATTGTTAATAAGTATCCAGTCCAATATAGTTTCTTTATTGTTAGGTTTAGTGATTCTGATGGGGGAGGATATGACTTGCGAGAAACCATAAAGGTTAATGTGGGAAGTGGAGGGGTCTGAGGAGTATGAGTACCAGTCTATATTAAAATCTCCAAGTACAATGGTTTCCTGGGGATAATTATTTGATAGCCAGTTTAGTATGTCCTCAAGTACTGGTATGTTTTTCCCTGGGGGGATGTAGACACAGATTATATATATACTTTTGCTTTTATTGATGTGTAGTTTAGTAGTAATTAATTCAGCAGTAGTATTTTGGAAGGGTTGATGGCTGTCAATGGCTATTTCTAGCATGGATTTGTAGAGTACAGCTACCCCTCCTCCCTTTTTGGCAGTGCAGTCATGTCTAAATATATTGTAACCTGGTGGTATGACTTCACTATCTAAGGTGCTTGGCTTGAGCAAGGTTTCAGTGAAACAGAGAACATCAGAAGAAAGGTGATCTAGTAGGACATGGAGGTGTTGAAGTTTATTATTTATACTTCTGATGTTTAGATGACTTACCAGGAGTGAGTTAGCAGGTCTGTTTATGGTATGGTTTATAGGGGATGGAGTAGTATTGTTGGTAGAGTTAATGGTAGAGGATGGACCTGGGTTTGGGTGGATGTCCCCATCCGTGGTGAGATTAGTTTGGTATTTAATGATTAATTTCAGAATTTAATAAAGAAGGGTTTGGTATTTTTTAGCTTTTAGGCTGATGTAACAGTGTCTAATAGTACTTATGAGGTGTTTGTTTGGTTAGTTATGGGGGAAGTAAGTAGGTGTTCTAGATTATTAGGTTTGGGCAGTGTGATAGTATGGCTTCTTAGGGAGGGAAAACCATGAATCACTTGTTGTGCATACACTGTTAGTAAATAAGGGATAAGCAATGGTGGTATAATGGAGTAGGTCAGTAATAAGTTGAATGAAGGTAGTTTTGTGGCCATGGCAAGGTGGGGTGGATGTGATAGGGTTTAAAATAGGAGAGTGATTGGTGTGGGTGTGGTGGTTAGTTGATTAGGTGTTGGGAGGGGGTGTGGTTAGTTGATTGGGCATTAGGAAGGGGGTGTGGTTAGGCATTATAAGTGTAGAGGTGTTAGGGTGGGTGGGAATTGGAGGCAGGGTAGGAGAGCGGCATGAGCCCACAGGATGAACGGAGCAAGTAGAGACAAGAAGAAGTTAGGGCTATAAAAAAATATCAGAAAGTACCGCTCATACTCTTAAAGTTTGGGCATGGAGCTATGCTGTGGGGGAAGTAGTGTAGGCAAGATGTAGTATAGGTAGTCTGTTTCAGGAGGGTGGAGGGAGTCAGCAATAGAATAGGTAGGAAGAAATAGTGGGAATAACTGCTATCTTTCAGCTAGGCACTTTGGTGGAATAATGCTGCGTAAGGGGTCTGCCGTGGTCTATGCTGCCACCTAGTGGCAAAAGGAGATGGGAAACTGAAGGATAGAGTAGTTTTCATCCACTATTATAGGGCTATGTTAAAAGCTAGAGGGGGAAGAGTGGGAAGCGGGCTGCGGTAGGCTGCTAATGCACACATGGGAGGTCAGACTAACATGTACAGATACTATTTTAGGATACAAGTTGATTGTTCAAGGCTACATACATTGACACTGTTTAGAGGAGTGAAGTCCTTAATTCAGCAGAATTCAGTGTTGCTTGGGTAGCAGGCAAATTGAGGGTGTCTTCTGGATTAGGCAGGGAGGTAGTCCTTGGGTATTAAGGCACCAAGCCTTTCAAATTGCACACTGATAAAGAAATGTATTCTGCAGCTATAAGCACAGTTACAGATAACTTATTTTTATAAAAAAACGACATGTACTCTTTCTGTCAGATTGTAGCATATATTTACAAAGTTTTCCTTCATTACAGATTGAATAATGACCTCTACAAAATACCTCTATCTGTCCCTCTATCTCACATAACTGAACTACTACAATTGTTATATAGAGTGCTAGTCATGCACATATATTTTGTTATTTTTCTCTTTGTATCTTTTTTGGCCTTCTGTGGGAAGTCACATAATGTCTGTTTTTAGACTTTTCTATTGTCCTGTCAGCAGTTCTGCTGATGTGAAAATGCACAAATGTATGCAATCAGAATAACAGAAGTATGAAAGAAAACATCTGTTCTGTTCCTATTGAAAAAACATCACGTATTGCTGAATTTGTAAAAAAGGACATCTGTTAATAGATATTTGTTCTGCAAACATGAGAAAATCGTGTGATACTTGCTTTCCAATACTGCTTTGTTAGGCTTTTATTAATTTGTATTTGTACATACAAAGACTATCATTTGTACTGAATTCTTCTGCATTTGTACATGCAAAGACTATAAAGTACATTTAGTCTAATCTTACACATTTCTAGTGGAATTGGCACCAAAGGCATACGTCCTGTTATTTTAAACTACATAGTCAGCAATTAGAAACATTAATGCTTTTTTATACCAACATTGTTTTGCCAAAAACATATTAAAAGTAGTGACCAATCTTGTTCAATTATTTACATAATTTTACTCTCTTGTATAGCTGTGATAAAGCAATTTTAAATCATCTTGTGCATAGCCTTACAGTTTAACATGTTATAAATACAATTTAATACTAAACAATACAATAATAACTAGAATGATAGCTATTAACAACTTGTAAAATATCTTATTCTGTCAGGTTTAATCTGTTTACCAGTATTTCTTATGCACTAATACCTGTTTTTCCCTCCCCCCTGAAAAATCTGAAGGTAATGCTACTCAATGCTAGAAGTCTAAACCTCAAAATGCACTCTCTCAAGGCACTCCTAAAAATGGAGAACATTGATATCTGTGCAGTGACTGAGACCTGGTTCAAGGCTACAGAGAGCACCCCTGCAATACCAGGCTACAATTCTTACCACACTTTTCAGCCACAAAACCAAGACTGAAACACTAAAGGTGGAGGAGTGTCCATATTCACCAAGGATATTCACACCTCCAGGTAGCTTGCTACAGATCCCCCACCATACCCCAAGATTCTCACTACACCTTCCTAAACAAACTGGAAAATATTAAGATACAACCAAACACCCTAATACTAGGTGATTTCAACTACCCTGCCATTAATTGGGAAAACTACTCGGGTACCAACTCCTTTTCCCAACAGTTCTTGGAATTCATAAATTCCAACACCCTGGATCAACTAATCCATTGTCCCACCAGGGGCTCCATTATCCTAGACCTGGTCATTACCAACATGGGAGATAGATGCTCCACACCAGTGGTCACCCCTTCATTGGTCAGGTCTGACCATAAGCAAATCACCCTTGACATCCACATCCCACCCCCACCGCCCAGTAAGGAAACCTCCTTAAAAAACTTCTCCAAAGCCAACTTTATGCTACTGAAGTCAGAAGTGACAAACTTCACAACACCCATAAAGACGGGATCTGGAAGTTCGACTGCAGAATCCTACACCAAGGCACTGTACGAGCACATCCACTCGTGCATGAATCATGCCATCCCAAATAGAACCAAGATGGTCTTCTCCAAAAAAAAGGAAGCCAATCTGGTGGTACCCTGCTATAAACAAACTATACAACAGAAGGAAGAAACTGTTGCAGAAAAGAGGAAAATCCCAGGATGCAAAAAACTCCCTCACCAGCCTCAGTAAGAAGCTGAGATCCCTCATAAAATCCTCAAAAGCTAGTTATGAAAATAAAATTGCCAAAGATTCCAAAGACAACCACAAGGCATTCTATAGTTATGTCAAGAATCTAAATGGCAATGCTCAGATCTGCTCTGAGCTACAACAGAATGGCAGTAAATATACTGATCCCAAGGATATTGCCAATATCCTGGAAGATCGATTTAGTGCCAACTTCACTCCCCTCTCACCCCCTAAAGGGCCCATCTCAATACCAAAAGATTGCCAAATTCCGATAATCACAGCCACATAGGTAGAAACAGCACTCTCCAAAGCTAAGAATACAGCATCCATGGGACCAGATGACATCCCAGGCTGTGTACTACATGAACTACAAAATGAACTGGCACCCCACCTAAGTGTCATGTTTAATCATAGCCTCACCTCAGGCTTCGTGCCCACTGAGTGGCGCACAGCTACAGTTATCCCGCTCCACAAGGGAGGATCCACCTTGGATCCCGGGAATTACTGTCCCATCAGTCTGACAAGCCTGATCTGCAAGGGCATGGAAAACATTATCATGGAAATTATAAACAAAGACATTGGCAACCTCCAGACACTGGACCCCACCCAGTTTGGGTTTGTGAAGGGCCGATCTTGTCTCTTGAATCTGATTGACTTCTTCGAATTGGTCTCCAGAGCTGTGGATGAGGGTAAGGAGGTCCACACAGCCTATCTGGACCTCGCCAAGGCCTTTGACACCATCCCCCACTCTGGAATCATAGATAAACTTACTAAGCTGGGCATAAATCCCTATGTCACTCGATGGGTTGCCAACTGGCTTACTGACAGAACCCAGACTATAAAAGTAGCCAACTCCAAATCCAGCTCCAGACAAGTGACAAGTGGAGTACCTCAGGGTTCAGTCCTGGGACCACTTTTGTTTGGCATCTACTTCTCTGAAGTACAGGCCAACACTAAGGGACTCTGTCTAACAAAGTTTGCAGATGACTGCAAACTGGGAGCCATTACTGAATCCCCAAATTATGTGGATATTCTGCAAAAGGGCCTTACAGAAACAGATGCCTGGTGCCAGAGCCATGGGCTCAAGCTTAATGCCAAGAAATGTATAGTCATCCCCTTTGGAAAAAAACATGTACACATGAACTACCACATAGGTGGCAGGACACTAAACATTGAAAGTGTGATGAAAGACTTAGGGACACAAGTGGACAGTGGTCTCACTTTCGATAACCACATCACCACAACAGTCAGGAAATCCTTCTATGTGGCACACCTCATCACTAAGGGCTTTTCATCCGGAAAAAAGGAGGTCATTGTCCCACTGTAGTCATCCCTCATTAGACCCATTATAGAGTATAATGTCCCATTTGTTATGTACCTCACAAGACATCTGCAACAGCTGGAAAGGCCACAGAAATACCTCACTAAAAGAATCAAAGGCCTAAAGCAGATGCCATATGCTGATCATCTAAAAAAACTCCAGCTATACTCTGTGGCATATTGTCTACTCAGAGGCGATCTCTGCTTAACATACAAGGCCATGTCAAACCCTGAGCTGTTGGACATGCTCCACCTAAAGAAGCCCCAATCCCTCAGAGCCACACGCTCCAGGGATCTAAACCTTATCATCACAATGAACAAAACATGCTGGAGGGGTAGGTTCCTGACCCAGAGACTCCCCATACTCTGAAATAGACTGTCCATACATGTCAAGCAGAACACCTCATTGGCCCTCTTCAAAAGGAACCTTGATGATTGGATGGGAGATAGGAAATTCACCCCGAGGATCATGTCAGTCACCTTGCTAGACAGGGGCCCAGAGAAGTAAATATTGTGGGAAACATTTTCCAGGGAATTGTTATGCATAGGCCTTAGGGCCGATAACCTAGTACCAACCTATGAACCTATGAACCTATAAGAGTATTGTCAAGTAGGAATGAGATATTATTTCTTCCTGTAGCTTTATTTTAGTCCCTTTTGCAAAACTGCTCACACAGTCAGTGTAAAACTGAGAAAGTACCCCTTTCCCGGCAGCATTGCAGTATTGTTTATCTACTTTATGCTGTGAGAATAGAATGTATGTCAGCCCAACACTTTGGTTATACATTTGCTTTAATAAACTATGGACTTTTGTCTGATTTGATAATTTTTATAAAGCTTTTGCTGTTTACTACTACTAGTAGGTATTTATACTCTCCTGCATAATTGATTTGTACTGTATGTATATTATGGCACATTTGCTGGCTATACTTGATGTAATAGTTTTTTTTTTTTACTTTTATCAGTGACATATATGCACAGTTGTGATATTTTATTACATTTACCAAATAGTGTTGCCTGTAAACGTTTAACAATTATATTTTAATAACAATAATAGTTTAGAAAAATATAAGCCACTTTTCTGGCAATCAGTCTTGTTTTTGATCTTGTTATTACAACATTTTCTGTAACTATTTATCTAGTCTGGGAAGGCCTGAGATCACATTTTATACTCTATAAACTATAGTTAACTTTTTTAGCATTGTTCTTTAAATTATCTGTTAATACACTTACAGTTGTAAAACATTTAGAAATATAATAAGTATTTGTGATTTGGATAAGTATGCATTTATACTACATAAATAGACATTGGGCAGGATTCACGAAGCCTCCGTGTAAGAGTTATAACTCATACACGGAGGCTGCAGTTAAACAGAGTGATGTCAGCATGCTCTGCATATTAATGAGAGCATGCTGAATCACACTTAAGGCCAACACGGTCCGTGTAAGACAGTAGGGGGCGTGTCCGTAGGCTGGGCCCTGTAAGCGGACACGCCTCCAGAAGAGGAAAAGTACCCAAAGTAAACACCCACGACAGAGTCCACGGAAATGTGAATAAACAGAACACAACACATGCCCCCACAGACTATGAACAGAAAACATATAAATAAACATGTTTTATATATTTTTTTAAATTGTAAAAATGTTTAACCGTGAGTGCGCTCGTTTGCGCGGGCGTGCCCGTAGCGCAGCTACAGTTAGCAGTCAGTGGGAAAGCATATAAATTAAATATGCAAAATAAGCCAGGAAGCAATAGCGTAGCGGTAGAGATGTTGGCTGAAAAGCAGGCAGTTATGGTTCGAGCCACCACAACACCAATTTTTTTTTTTATTTTGCAAAATAAGCAGGAAACAAGTCCCTGACAAATATGTACACATAAAACCACAATTTATGTAAAATGTAATGAAATAGCCCATTTATATTGAAGACATGTGAGGTAACAAAAGAATAAAAAATGCCAGATGTGCTCATAGTTGAGCTACAGTTTAACAGAGTGAGTGCATCTGCCCGTAGATGAGCAGTGGTTTAACTGGTGCAAAATGAGTGCCCGTAGCTGAGCAGGGGTCTAACACGCTAAATCTATGTGCCCCTAACTGAGCTGAGCGTAATATGCGTGCCGATAGCCAAATGAGGCTTAAACCAGCATACTCAAACATGAAAAAATGCCAGCACCTCGGAGAGTCAGACAAATAGGTTTATTTTGACTTCAAAAAGCAAATAGTTAGACCGGTTTCAGCTCAAAGCTTTCCTCAGTAATACATTGAAGTAATTGAAAGAAGCCCTTATATAGCTGGAATAAGTAGATTCATGACATCATTTCCTGTAGTTAATTAAACATAAAAATGTTATAATAATAAGTCACAAATAATACATTGTTGAAATATCATCCATCTATACATGAATTTCATGTGAATGTCAATATAGCATAAATCTGTGTTAAAACAAAAAATACAAACGAAAGGAAAATAGTGATTTGTACAATAAGAAATAAAATTACTTACTGCAAAATCATAGTTTGTCATTTAACCCTGGGGAAAAAAGTCCCCCTAGTTTAATAATCCACCTTCTCTCCTTTGTATTAAGAATGTTGTGCCATCCTGATTTAAAAGAACGATTTCCCAAAATTCGATCAATGATAGTGAAGGTGAATCTTGCATTTGAATGTTTCATTGTGTGTTTGTATAGTGCATTGGTAATTCTTTGGTTTCTGATATCCCCTAGGTGTTCTGAAATTCTAATGCGGAACTGCCTTGATGTCTGGCCAATGTAAAAGGCATGACATGTGCAGGTGGCTAAATAAATTATCCAATCCGAACTGCAATTTCCAAAGAAATCAATGTCAAAGACCTGACCTGTGTTTTTGCTAGTGAAACCCATTGTTTTGAAAATGTAGTTGCAAAAGCTGCAATGGCCACAAGGGAAATTGCCAATGAGCTTATCTCCAGTAAGTGTCCTTTGTGTATAGTTGTCCTGCTTGGTATTTGATGTTTTTTTGTAATGAGAGAAATGGGAACACAAGGATTTACCCTTTCTATAGGAGAAGTAGCAACGTTCTCCTAAATAATTTTCTAAAAGGGGGTGCGAGTTGAGTATATTCCAGTGGTTGTTGACAATATTGATAAGGTTTCTACTGTTACGGCCATAGGTGGTAACCAATCTGCATACGTCGGAATCCTTAGTTTTCTTACTTTTTTTGTATTCCAATAGAGAGTGTCTGGGTATGGTATCACAAGTTTGGACCGCTGAGTTGATGATTTGTGATGAGTATCCCCTGGACAAAAATCTGTTGGTTAAGTCCTGTTGATATTTGGTGAGGTCTTCCTGCGAAGAGCATATTCTTCTTATTCTCATAAATTGGGATTTTGGAATGTTTTTAGTGATATGTTTCGGATGGAAACTGTTGGCATGTAAGAGGGTATTGTACTGGGGAAATTTTCTATAGACAGATGTTTGCAGTGTGTTATCAATCTGTCTTTTCAAATGGACATCCAAGAAATGAATTTCGTTGAGATGATGTTCTTCAGTGAATTCAATACCCCAAATATTGCCATTTAAATATTCCAAAAATTCCCTAAGATATTCGTGGCCTCCTTTCCAAACCAACCAACAATCGTCCAGGTATCTCCTCCATATGTCTATTTCTGGTAAATATATATTGTGCATTGGATCGTAAATGATTGTTTCTTCTATGTATCCCATAAAGAGATCTGCATAGATGGGCGCGAAAGAGGCTCCCATGGCTGTTCCTTGTAATTGCCAATAGCAATCCTGCTGGAAATAGAATACATTTTTGGTCAAGATGTGTTCCGCCATACATAGTATTAGTGTATTCATTCCTGGTGGATATAGATTAGCTTTATATAGCCAAAATTCCAATGCCATTAGACCCGCCCAGTGTGGGATGCTGGTATATAGAGAGGATACATCCAAAGTGCACATAAGCCAATCCGTGTCCAACTGTGTATCTGTAACAATCTTCAGGAATTCCGTAGTATCCTGTATTCTTGCACGAATAAGTCTCAATAATGGTTTTAACTTTTCAGTAAGAAAGGCCGAAAGAGGTTCAGTGAGTGAACCAATACCTGATACAATTGGTCTGCCCGGTGGTTGTTCTATAGATTTGTGAATCTTTGGTAAAAGATATAGATATTGTTTGGCAGGATCTTTGACTATCAGATGTTTTTTTGTTTTCTCTGAAATAATACCATTCTCTACTGCCTCTTCAAGAAATAAATTGATTTCAGTTTGAAAACCAGGTGTTGGATCAATATCCATCTTCATATAGTGGTGGTGATTGGATAGTTGTCTATTAGCTTCACCCAGATAATAATCATTGTCCATAACCAGAACCGCACCCCCTTTGTCTGCTGGAATGATAACCAGGTCAGTATTGTTTTTGAGTTGTGTAAGCGCCAACTGTTCTTGTTTGGAAAGATTATTTCGCATGATGTCTGTGGAACTATAGTGAAAATGTAAATCTTTAATAACAGCCTGTTGAAACACAGAGACATGTTTGTCCATTGGAGGTGTAAAGGAGGATTTGTGAAATTTGAAGTCAGTTGATCTTTGAGTGTCATTATGTGAGTCCTGCTGTTGAAAAAATATTTTTAGGTTAATCTTTCTGCAAAATTCTAAGATGTCAGATACAAAAGTGCTCTCATCAATAAAGAAACCTGGGATAAAACCGAGTCCTTTATTCAATAGTGCATGTTGTTCGTCAGTTAAAACATGTTGAGAAATATTAAGTACATTTGTATAATGTTTATTTACTTTATCACTGACATGAAAAGTTCTTCCAAACTTGTGACCCGATGTTTTCTTCCGGCTCTATGTTTCTTACCCCTAAAGGGTGTTGTGATGTTCTACCCCTTTTGGCATTTGGAGAGTCCCCAATTGTGGATATATCTGTATCTGTGGTAGAGGATTCCTCCCCAGATGTAATGTAACTAGTACCTGTTTTCTTAAGGATAGACCTAGGTCTTTTTCCGACTGAAGGGCACATTTTTCGTGCCTTGGGCAAACCTGACACCCTTCTGTGAATCAAATTGTCTGCCCTTTTGGTAATCTTCTTTGTCCCGGGCAAATTTGTGTAGTTTCTTACTTTTAAGAGTGTTCTCCAAAGTGGAGGCTTCCTTGGCTAGCTTGTTCAAACAATCCTGAAAATTGCTAGTCCCCTCATGCTGTTTGAGTAAGTGACAAGTTTTTTCAACCTCCTCTATATTATTTTTGATGATTCTTTCATAATAAGATGACAATATGTTGACCCTAGCCATCGCAGCTTCTTGTTGCGCTGTTTGCCACTCTTTAATTAGAGTCTCATCTGGATTAGCTACGAGAGGTTGTATTTTGCATCTCAAACCCCTTGGGGTTATATTTTGTATTTGGTAGGCTTTGAATAGTTTATGATGCCAAATGTTGGTTCTCAATGCCTTAATTTGTTTTCCAAGCTTGTGGAAGGAATTTTCGCAACCGTCAACTGGATCCGTTCTGTTTATATCATGGGTATCATTTTGATCAATACCAATCCCAAAAATTTTTAAATCATCCTTATCGGAGCACAGGCCTAATAATAGTTTATCTAGATCCATGACAATTAGTTGCAATAGCTTTATCCACAATGGGCTGAGAATCTAGGTTTAAATTCAAAACAATAGGGTTCTTGGAACAAGCCAGCCAAGGAGGAAGTAGAAAATTGTGAATGACAATTTTGATTCACAAAAGGGTGCAGGCTTGAACAGAATGAAAACAGATAGTTTTGAAAAAACCAAAAAATCTGTCTTAGGTCACTCCAAAATCAAGCCCAAAAGTTGTATATAGTAGCTTGTGTTATCAATCATAGAAATTGTATATAAGAGATTGTATTATCAATCATAGAAAAGTGTAAATTCCCAACCCAAATCAAAAAATGTTTAATGATGTGGAGCCAATTTGAAAAGATCTCAACCTATTATGTGTTGTCTTAATGGTATTGTAAGCAAGCTAGTCATATAAGCGTCAGAAATATACTGATCATTGATAAATTCAAAATAAAAAATAAGGATTGGGACAGGAGAGAAAAAATACGTAATGCAGATATCAGAAATCCACTGTTCACTTGGCAAAATGCAATACCAAGAGGAAGATTTTTTGTGAGGAGGGGGGGGGGAAAGGAAACCTTGTATAATGACAAAAAACTGTTTGAGAGATATAGCAAACTGTAGTGAGCTATGCCTGTATCTAATAGATCTAAATGTTGAGTGTTAGTGGGATCCTTTAAGCAGGCAAGTCTTTATAAATGTAATTTCAACCTGGATAAATATAAATCCATGAATGAAAACAATTATAACCTCCAAAATATATTTTGGGGCCAAATTTAATACCATTGGCTTCAATTGCTTGATATATCCTTAGGGACATATTGCAGTTGGCTGAAAGATAACACAGATTTGTAACTATTCTATTTTTTAATTGTGGGCTAACTAAAGTGTAGAGATTTAATACAGTTCTTTGACATTTTGTATTAATGTTGCAACTATGAATATTATTAACATTGTGATCTATACTAGTTTAAATTAATAGGATTTTTCCTGTTTAAACTTTTGGTTGACATCTTAAAATAGATATAATTTTCATAGATGTTGGGTATCTCTCTGTATCAATCATTTGATACTCATAGGCAGGTCCATTTCACATTTATTTTCACCTTGGCTATTTAGCAAACACTATAAGTGTATATTTGCTTCATTGCATCTAATATATCTCATTATTTTGACATATTTAGACTAGGTGGATATCACAAGGAGGTTATAATTGTTTTCATTCATGGATTTATATTTATCCAGGTTGAAATTACATTTATAAAGACTTGCCTGCTTAAAGGATCCCACTAACACTCAACATTTAGATCTATTAGATACAGGCATAGCTCACTACAGTTTGCTATATCTCTCAAACAGTTTTTTGTCATTATACAAGGTTTCCTTTCTCCCCCCCCCTCCTCACAAAAAATCTTCCTCTTGGTATTGCATTTTGCCAAGTGAACAGTGGATTTCTGATATCTGCATTACGTATTTTTTCTCTCCTGTCCCAATCCTTATTTTTTATTTTGAATTTATCAATGATCAGTATATCTCTGACGCTTATATGACTAGCTTGCTTACAATACCATTAAGACAACACATAATAGGTTGAGATCTTTTCAAATTGGCTCCACATCATTAAACATTTTTTGATTTGGGTTGGGAATTTACACTTTTCTATGATTGATAATACAATCTACTATATACAATTTTTATGATTGATAACACAACCTACTATATACAATTTTTGGGCTTGATTTTGGAGTGTCCTAAGACAGATTTTTTGGTTTTCAAAACTATCTGTTTTCATCTCAATTCTGTTCAAGCCTGCGCCCTTTTGTGATTCAAAATTGTCATTGACAATTCTTTACTTCCTCCTTGGCTGGCTTGTTCTCAGAACCCTACTGCTTTGAATTTAAACTTAGATTCTCAGCCTATTGTGGATAAAGCTACTGCAACCAATTGTCATGGATCTAGACAAACTATTATTAGGCCTGTGCTCCGATAAGGATGACTTAAAAATTTTTGGGATTGGTATTGACAAAAATGATACCCATGATCTGAACAGAACTGATCCAGTTGACGGTTGCGAAAATTCCTTCCACAAGCTTGGAAAACAAATCAAGGCATTGAGAACCAACATTTGGCATCACAAACTATTCAAAGCCTACCAAATACAAAACATAACCCCAAGGGGTTTGAGATGCAAAATACAACCACTTGTGGCCAATCCAGATGAGACTCTAATTAAAGAGTGGCAAATAGCGCAACAAGAAGCGGCGATGGCTAGGGTCAACATATTGTCATCCTATTATGAAAGAATCATTAAAAATAATATAGAGGAGGTTGAAAAAACTTGTCACATACTCAAACAGCATGAGGGGACTAGTAATTTTCAGGATTGTTTGAACAAGCTAGCCAAGGATGCCTCCACTTTGGAGAACACTCTTAAAAGTAAGAAATTACACAAATTTGCCCGGGACAAAGAAGACTACCAAAAGGGCAGACAATTTGATTCACAGAAGGGTGTCAGGTTTGCCCAAGGCACCAAAAATGTGCCCTTCAATCGGAAAAAAAGACCTAGGTCTATCCTTAAGAAAACAGGTACAAGCTACATTACATCTGGGGAGGAATCCTCTACTACAGATACAGATATATCCACAATTGGGGACTCTCCAAATGCTAAAAGGGGTAGAACATCACAACACCCTTTAGGGGTAAGAAACATAGAGCCGGAAGAAAACATAGGGGTCACAAGTTTGGAAGAACTTTTCATGTCAGTGATAAAGTAAATAAACATTATACAAATGTACTTAATATTTCTCAACATGTTTTAACTGACGAACAACATGCACTATTGAATAAAGGACTCGGTTTTATCCCAGGTTTCTTTATTGATGAGAGCACTTTTGTATCTGACATCTTAGAATTTTGCAGAAAGATTAACCTAAAAATATTTTTTCAGCAGCAGGACTCACATAATGACACTCAAAGATCAACTGACTTCAAATTTCACAAATCCTCCTTTACACCTCCAATGGACAAACATGTCTCTGTGTTTCAACAGGCTGTTATTAAAGATTTACATTTTCACTATAGTTCCACAGACATCATGCGAAATAATCTTTCCAAACAAGAACAGTTGGCGCTTACACAACTCAAAAACAATACTGACCTGGTTATCATTCCAGCAGACAAAGGGGGTGCGGTTGTGGTTATGGACAATGATTATTATCTGGGTGAAGCTAATAGACAACTATCCAATCACCACCACTATATGAAGATGGATATTGATCCAACACCTGGTTTTCAAACTGAAATCAATTTATTTCTTGAAGAGGCAGTAGAGAATGGTATAATTTCAGAGAAAACAAAGAAACATCTGACAGTCAAAGATCCTGCCAAACAATATCTATATCTTTTACCAAAGATTCACAAATCTATAGAACAACCACCGGGCAGACCAATTGTATCAGGCATCGGTTCACTCACTGAACCTCTTTCGGCCTTTCTTACTGAAAAGTTGAAACCATTATTGAGATTTATTCGTGCAAGAATACAGGATACTACGGAATTCCTGAAGATTGTCACAGATACACAGTTGGACACAGATTGGCTTATGTGCACCTTGGATGTATCCTCTCTATATACCAGTATCCCCCACTGGGCGGGTCTAATGGCATTGGAATTTTGGCTATACAAAGCTAATCTATATCCACCAGGAATGAATACACTAATACTATATATGGCGGAACATATTTTGACCAAAAATGTATTCTATTTCCAACAGGATTGCTATTGGCAATTACAAGGAACAGCCATGGGAGCCTCTTTCGCGCCCATCTACGCAGATCTCTTTATGGGATACATAGAAGAAACAATCATTTACGATCCAATACACAATATATATTTACCAGAAATAGACATATGGAGGAGATACCTGGACGATTGTTGGTTGGTTTGGAAAGGAGGCCACGAATATCTTAGGGAATTTTGGAATATTTAAATGGCAATATTTGGGGTATTGAATTCACTGAAGAACATCATCTCAACGAAATTCATTTCTTGGATGTCCATTTGAAAAGACAGATTGATAACACACTGCAAACATCTGTCTATAGAAAATTTCCCCAGTACAATACCCTCTTACATGCCAACAGTTTCCATCCGAAACATATCACTAAAAACATTCCAAAATCCCAATTTATGAGAATAAGAAGAATATGCTCTTCGCAGGAAGACCTCACCAAATATCAACAGGACTTAACCAACAGATTTTTGTCCAGGGGATACTCATCACAAATCATCAACTCAGCGGTCCAAACTTGTGATACCATACCCAGACACTCTCTATTGGAATACAAAAAAAGTAAGAAAACTAAGGATTCCGACGTATGCAGATTGGTTACCACCTATGGCCGTAACAGTAGAAACCTTATCAATATTGTCAACAACCACTGGAATATCCTCAACTCGCACCCCCTTTTAGAAAATTATTTAGGAGAACGTTGTTACTTCTCCTATAGAAAGGGTAAATCCTTGTGTTCCCACTTCTCTCATTACAAAAAAACATCAAATACCAAGCAGGACAACTATACACAAAGGACACTTACTGGAGATAAGCTCATTGGTAATTTCCCCTGCGGCCATTGTAGCTTTTGCAAATACATTTTCAAAACAACTAGTTTCACTAGCAAAAACACAGGTCAGGTCTTTGACATTGATTTCTTTGGAAATTGCAGTTCGGATTGGATAATTTATTTAGCCACCTGCACATGTCAGGCCTTTTACATTGGCCAGACATCAAGGCAGTTCCGTATTAGAATTTCAGAACACTTAGGGGACATTAGAAATCACAGAATTACCAATGCACTTTACAAACACACAATGAAACATTCAAATGCAAGATTCACCTTTACAATCATTGATCGAATTTTGGGAGATCGTTCTCTCAAATCAGGATGGCACGATATTCTTAATACAAAGGAGAGAAGGTGGATTATCAAACTAGGGGGACTTTTCTCCCCAGGGTTAAATGACAAATTATGATTTTGCAGTAAGTAATTTTATTTCTTATTGTAGAAATCACTATTTTCTTTTCTTTTGTATTTTCTGTTTTAATACAGATTTATGCTATATTGACATTCACATGAAATTCATGTATAGATGGATGATATTTCAACAATGTATTATTTGTGACTTATTATTATAACATTTTTATGTTTAATTAACTACAGGAAATGATGTCATGAATCTACTTATTCCAGCTATATAAGGGCTTCTTTCAATTACTTCAATGTATTACTGAGGAAAGCTTTGAGCTGAAACTGGTCTAACTATTTGCTTTTTGAAGTCAAAATAAACCTATTTGTCTGACTCTCCGAGGTGCTGGCATTTTTTCATGTTTGGGACTATCACACTTGCTTGCCTGGCACCAGCCTAACTTGCTAGCTACATCCTTACATTAAACCAGCATACCCCATTTGCGCGGAGCTGCGCACCGTGCAAACAAGCTAACCGACGGGCAACGTTGAGCAAGCCGTATCAAAACTGCCTTCACACAGACACACCCCTCAGCATGTCTAGACAGTCATGAAAAATAAAAAGCAGTGGCCAGGTTTGAACCCAGGATACTATACACCATAGTCAAGGTACAGAACCACTAAGCCATGACAGCAGTACCTAGAAATGCAATAATAGCTAATATATAGGAATGAATACAAACTACAGCATGACAATGCAGGTTTACTGAAGTTGATACAATTCCAAAATGGCCAATCACAGATATGTGCGGGAAAAACGGACTATATAAGCCCCATAGGCAGGAATACACAACATAAACAATTGTAGAACTGACCTGCAGGCAGAATGACAGGAGTGGGAGAGGGTAGTTGCTTCCGAGCACAGAGGTGGGGTGTTGAGGAGTCCAGGTACATGGTCTGGCTCCTAGTCCATAATCATGAGGCCCAACTCATGCAGGGCCAGGTCCTCTGGGGAGCATACAGGGCCGAGGCGTGGGACCGGTTGGCTCATGATCTCACCAGTGCCACAGGGATTCCAAGGACTGGTGAGCAGGTCTGTCACCACCATGCAGACCCGAAGAGACGCAAGCAGGACCGACTGAACCTTTGGATCCAGGAGGCCCGGCAAACACCCAATGCCCCACTACTGAGTAAGTAACATTTAATTATGTATGTAAGAAATTAAACTAGCTGATATTATGGAGATGTGTATTCCAATATTACTTTATTTATATTACAGCTGCAGGTGTCCGTTCTGCAAACCGCAGAGCCTATGGCGATAGGCTGGTGCGGTTGCGCCACCAGGCAGGTCAGTAATCTACTACCAGTAACCGTAAACAAATATAAAAGTATGACAGTCAGCAAAAGAGTGCAGTGTAGTCAGTAAGGAATAAAATCTGCAAGTAACAGTGTGAAAGTGTCTGCAAGTCTTGCTTGATTACAAAAGTGTATTTCAGCCTGTAAGTTAAACCGAAAAATGAAACTGTCTGACATATATTCTGAAATAAAAATGCCCTACCTGTAAGAAAATAGTACACAACCTGCAGCAGGCTGAGAAGTATAGCTGCCGAAGATGATGAAATCACATGTGTAAAATATATCCCTGTGGAAATACTGAAACATGACAGAAGTGAGACTGCTGGAAAGGATTGTAATAACTACAGGTAAAACATGTCAATAAAGCTTAGAAGTAAGTACCATCCTGAATAGTAAAATGAAAGCAAGTGAGAGAGTGTGAGAAAGTGTCATGAATCCAGCAATACAGTAGTAATAACCCCTGAATCAAGTATACTGCAGTTAAGACAGAATGAAATGCATGTGAGATTCAAAACCAAACAGCGAAATCTGTTCAAACTGTTGCTGCCTGTGGAATGTGTATCCCAAAATCTGGATATGTTACTCTCAGTCTGAAATATGCAGATAGGATGATTGTCTGATACACCAAACATCCACACTTGTCTACAGCTATATAAAGCAAATGTAGCAAGATGATGTAGCTGAACAAAGCTAGATATGAATGTGTATGAAGAACACTAAAATGTATATTGATGTTGCAGTAACAGTCCTATCACCAAGTTGAAATAGTTATCATATAGGAAACTGTAGTTAGAACAGTAGTGTGTATATAACTGTAGCTATTAGAAATGTACATCATATGTATTGTTATTCGAAGGTGTTAATATTACTTTCTTTACCCCACCCTATAACCACATATAACCCATTCCACATGAAAATGGTATGTGCAATCACAATTATCACCCCTGGACGTTTGTCCTGTTGGGTCATATATATATGCATGTCTGTTGATGCATCTGCCCTGTTCATACATCCGCACCTGATGGCCTGTTGCCATCAATTAACCCTGCATGTTGTTGGACTGTGTATTTCTGTTCAAATTATGCATGTGTTATGCACGCTGTTCAATGGTGTGAATGTCTGGGTGTTTGGCTAATGGGAATACTAATGCATGCTGTTACAACTAATTGTGAATGGTATTATATGTCACTAACCCAAACTGTCATGACATAATGCAAAACATAGGACGACAGGGAAGGCGGGTTCCAGCGGACCCACCTCTCCCACCTCAGCTGGCGAGTGCACCTGGCACTAGTGCCGAGTCTGGACCCTCCTCCGGTGGCCCTGTGCCACCTGCGGGTGGAAGCGCTGCAGGGGATGGGGCTCCCCCCCCTCTGCAAGTGTGGCCGGAGGAGAACCACCACTCACCCTCCGTAGCGTCTGGACTGTGGTGCGTAGGGAGATTCGGGACTCTGTTCTTGAGCCCCTACGCCAGCTCGAGGCACGGATGGCACAACTAACGGGCATGCCTGTTGCCCAGCCTACACAGCCCCCAGCACAGCCCCATCCTGGGCAGTGAAGGAACAGTGGCAACTGCCTATGGGTGGGGATATCAGTTCCACTGTTGCCATCTGTGGGCTCATGGGCTCTGGATATCCAAACCTCCGTCCCCGTCAATTGTGTAACCCCCCCCCCACACATGTCATACACCGCCCCTGTATGCGTCTTGTTTGTCTTGTCTGTTTACCTACCCAACCTACCTCCCCAGCTGTACCGACTTCCTTCACCTGACATACCACTCTCACCTGAAAAAAAAAAAAAAAAAAGGGCACTCTGTACCCACAAAAAAATTACGCCCCATACATAGCTGCCCATTCCGCACACATGTCTGCTGGACATGGAACCTATCAATTACAATTGGCTGTACAGCAAGTATTATTGTTGTCCTGACACCTCTCTCAGGGGTGGAAGGTTTCAAATGTCACACCAAATTACATACATATGCACAGCTGTTGCTGATGAAGAAATGGGCAGCTATGGGCCTTACCTACATCCCTCCTGCACATCCCAAGCTTGTTTCCCTACTGTCTTACCCTCTTTGTGACCCCTTTTTCACCACTTTCCTGTCTCCCCATTTTCTTTTCTTTCAAAGAAAATAGCGCGGGTGTGCGCCAGAGTAAGCACCATTAAGCGGTTGTAAGCGGGTGCGCGCTTGTGTGCGTGGAGCTAAACGCCAGTGCGCATGCGTGAGCTCCACGCAAACCAGCGCTAACCCGGTTACAACTGCTTAAAAGTGCCTTAGTCACTTTGATTGACAGGTCCTGTACTCAGTTCAAAAGCAAAATAAAATCCCACTGTCAGTCCCAAACCCAGGACCTTGGAAACACTAGTCTGTAGGACCTACCACTAAGCCATGACTCTTATACAAAAACATTGTGCTAAAATAAATATAACATGTAATAGTAGGGATGAATGTAAAGGGAATATAGGATGTGTAGTACACAAAGCATGTCATTTAAAATCACTGTCAAAACTACTGGATTTCCATAATAGTAGTGTGTGAACAGAAACAGCCATGCTAGTTGGCAGCTTGTAGATAATAAGGTCAGTTAAAGTACATAGATATATGTATGCATATGTACATATATATATATAAATATATATCTATATATAGTTGTAGGAGTCAATGTGCATACACACTTGCTACAGGGAACATGAGAGAGGAATGGAGAATTGTGAATATACAACACAGCCTGAAGCATGAGAGAGATACTAACCTTTACACTCACAGAACACTGTCCACAGCATACCAGCATGGTCCCCGCCCTCACAATCTGAAAGGGCAACGCCTATCCCACATACCCTTTTATAGCACTGACCTGAAATCACAGTGAGAACTGCAATCAGTACACAACTGGCTGTATGCAATTAGCAAATGCTGGCTTACAATTGCTGCAGAGGCCATCATATGGACCTATGCAGATACCTACAAAAGCATCCAGTGCTAACACTCCCCACATGCAATACATTCATTGCATTGTCTGTAAGCAGACAGAGGGAGAGCGAGAAGTGAGAGAGAGAGAGAGAGAGAGAGAGAGAGAGAAAAAAAAAAAATAAAAAATCAGACACTGTGACTCTGTCACCCGAAGCTGTCAGCACTGACAGTAGCAGCAGCAAGCAGAAGCTGTGGTAACGCAACCAGCTGCGACAAACAGAGGTAATGCAAAGTAGCAGGTTAATAGTGTGCATACTGTGAACCCTCCAAATGTGTCATAGGTCTGTATCCATAGGTATGTCCATGTGATATGTTGTGTGTACATAGTTCCACCAAAAGGGGATGACCATACATCACATGTCAATCAGTCATAGGCCATGATCCTGGCAGCATTTGTCTGTGCGTTGGCCCAGCAATGGCTGTAGTGACTGCTTTGAAAGGTCAGCCAGGTTCAAAAGTCAGGATCAGCCCATCCCAAAGGCACACTGGCTGGGAACAAGTGTCTGCAGGTACCCAATGTCACTGCATATGCATCCCATACTGCATAATTCCATAGCTTAGCAGACCAGGCCCGTTATGCATATGATGTGGTAATTCCCAGGGTCAGTCGAGGTGCCCCCTTAGTGGTGTGGGACCACTGTTGCTGTATGCCACTGTCCAGGTACATATCCTGTAGTACGGCCAAGATAAACTATCAGTGTTATATGCGGTTGTATGTCCTCTCGGAGTGCCGGTAGCACACATCCAGGGGTACCACGAGGTCACAGTGATGCTGTGTGTTCTCCTCTGCTGAGGCAGCCCTCACCTGGACATGTGAGATGATAGGGAGGTTACATCCAGCTGGGATAAATATTTTAAAGGTGGGGGAGAGGGAGGGGGGATATGTGCACCGAACATGTCTGCAAGATTGTTGCCAATATCCGTGTGTTTGGTGAATGTTAAGTAGGTGTGGATTAACACAGAGCATATCTGAGGCATGTGGTCCATATGTGTAACATAACTGAAGAAGGCCTTGTGGTCATCCATAGTGTTTGTGTCCATTTCCCTCCCAGAGTAGGCCGTATCTGTTGTTATGATGGACCATAGCGTAGTACCAGTGCTGACCACAGATGCCTTCCCTTAATGTGAATGTGCTCTGTCCTGCAGTAGCCTCCTGCTATTGTTATACAATCTGCCTCTGTCTGGGGTCCACCGGACAGGATGCCTAACCTTTGTGCATAGGGTCTGGGTTAGACATGTGTGTGCAAGTTCCATGCAATCCGTGGCATGTCCGTGGTAAGCATTTGCAAAGGGGTCAGCAGTGTGGCTTGTGGCTTCCACTGGCCCAGTGTGCTGCATGGATACCATCTCAGTCCCAGCAAGTGAATAACTGTCTAATCACATACATATCAAAGTAGTCTACTGTGCTGGTGGTGGTGGTGGGATATGTATATCCAGGCCAAGTAACGTCTGTCCACATCACAGTAGTGGATGGTGTCCCACATACAGTACCTTGGGATGAACCCCCAGAGTGAGGTTGTGCATTGCACCTGTCAGTGTGTGCTGACCGATGGGGCATGCTACTATGTTGTGTGGAATGTGGCAGGTATTATTGCACAGGTGTTGGCTGAGCACTGATATCTGGCCATGTACCTGTGTATCCACCACGACACACACACATGCAACATATGGGAGTAGTAGTATATCACTACACATGAGTATCATGTATAGTATGTGTGCCATATATTGCTGACATGGTCTGCTGATATCCTGTCTGTGTTCTCTTCCAGGGAGATGGTGCGACAGTGTAACCCCGCCTACTCTGTGGCGGAAGATGAGGAGATCCACCAGAGCCTGGTGCGGGAGTATGACATCCTGTTTTCCCGCACCAGTCAGAATCAGCAGGAGAGGGCTGCACTGTGGTAAGACCTTGTCCGTAGGGTAAATGATATTGGCACGCATAACAGGACATATGAGCAGGTACGACAAAACTGCAGTGATTTAATCCAAAGTGTCCGGCAGCGTGCATCAGATATCCACAGGCAACAGGTCGCCACAGGAGGTGGGGTGGCCACACATCCCCCCCTCATCAGACTGGAGGGGCTACTCCTAAGTGTTGTGGCTCCAGCCCCGGAACACCAACAGCAGTACACCTGCATTATGATGGAGGCTGGTTCCACACAGCAGCACGACATGGAGCGTGCAGGTAATATGCCATATGTACACCTGACTGTTCTGTACACTGTATCATATGCAATATCAATGGCAAAGTTGTGCCCACTGACATTAATCTCATCATTTCTGCAGGTCTCTCCAGGGTTACAGCAAGACAGGCCATCCATGCTGGTGAGTGTGTTTAACATAACCTATAATAGTCCTGATAATGCTAGTAACAGTAGTGTAACTCAGTAGTGCTCTGTGTGTATACTGCGGGGTGTGCATGTGCGCATGTGTGCAGGTGTGCCTGTGCCCATGTGTGCATGTGCGCATGTGTGCAGGTGTGCCTGTGTCCAAGTGTGCATCTGTGCATGTGTGCCTGTGTCCACGTGTGCATGTGTGCCTGTGTCCACGTGTGCATGTATGCATGTGTGCATGTGTACATGTGACCACGTGTGCATGTGCGCATGTGTGCATGTGCCCATGTGTGCATGTGACCACGTGTGCATGTGTGCATGTGTCCACGTGTGCATGTGTACGTGTGCATGTGTCCACATGTGCATGTCTGCATGTGTGCATGTCTGCATGTGTGCCTGTGTGCATGTGTGCATGTGTGCCTGTGTGCATGTGTCCATGTGTGCATGTGTGCATGTGTGCATGTGTGCATGTGTGTATAAGTGCATCACTGGTAACAATGTCTGGAGACTGTAAACTGTGTTTCCTGTCTTCATCCCACAGGTTCTGGGGCTGCTCTGGTGACCTGCAGCAGGGAACCTGAATCCTGTGCCACGGCTACTGGTAATGATGTTATTTGTGTAATGGTACAGGAAGGTGTGTCAGGGTCTGCCATTGGTCAGCCAATTGACAGTACACAGCTGTCAACCCCATCATTGCGCACAGTCATCCTGCCTGTACATCCTTTGTCACCATTGTCCCTAGGTGATGGACAGGATACAGTGGGCATAGACCAGGGTAATGTGGTACCTGTGGCACATTCATCCCCACACAGCAGCCATGGGCAGGGTCCTCCGATGGTACCACACAGACAGTTGCCCATGGGTTCTCGTGGAAGCATCCGTGGGTGTACTGCCTCTGGCCGACGTGCCCAAAGAGGTCTGTCAACCTCAGCTATGTTTCGGACTGTCATGCAATCACAGTCACGTATGGAAAGGTACACCAGACAGGGTCTGTGGGAGCTCAGAGCATGTCGCACAGCCATGACAGACAGTATGCGTGACATTGCGGATGCTATCCATAACTTCACCGATGTCATAGACAGACGTTGTGGGGACATATTACAGCAGTTCCACAACCAGATGTCCATGAGCAAGGGCAATGGTGGGCATTTGCGGTGTCGACATGGCCGTATGCCGGCAGCAGCAGCAGCTGGCAGTCGGCGTGGATGACAACAGGCTCGCGCACACCCTCATAGTGCCAGCAGCAGCCCCAGCAATGCTGGGTCTGTGCTGTCATCGGAACGCCCCAGGAGACCACGTGCACGTGGCTCTGGACAGTCCCAACAGGGACTTGTGTCCAGTCAACACACTCCCGCTTCTGATGACAGTACCCAGTCTGGCTTTGTACTGGATATGGTCCGTAGCACCCCAGCCAGGCACAGGTACCATGTCCGTGCACACAGACACTGATCTGTATGGCCTGCCAGGTGCAGTCTGTGGCTGTCCACAAACCCCTGTATATGGCAGCCATGAGGTGGAACTGTGTGCGTGCATACACACATGCGAAATGTTAACACCTAGGGCAACCACATACACACACACACTGCACCAACACTGCCCCACCCTGTACTGCTGCCCCTCACCAACACACATACACACACATGTCAATAGGTGGTATCAGTGGCTGACTCAGGCATACCTAATCCACACCCTGTGCATATGATGACACTGTGCCACCTCCTGCAATCTCCAACATCATTGCGGGAACAGGTAAACACGTTGCTGATGCACAGGGTGACTACATAGAAGTGTATTAGTAGTATCATGTTGGTAACAGTACAGTGTGCTGCTATGACTGTGTGTTTATCCCAGCATGCCTGCTGCAGTAACTATATGAATGTCCTGAATTGTTATCTGCACCCATAGTACATGCCAAAGTATAACAGCTGCACATAATTGCATGCCGGTGGTAAGGTTGTCAACAGATAGCCGCATACATGGGTAGCACAGGGGGAAAGCTAACGCAAGTAGTGATATGCAATGGTGGACATGTACAGTAATGGTGTCAAGTTGCCCACAACGGCTATGCCATGTGGATGTTCGCGCATGTAGATATGTGTGCAGTACCAATGTAATCCAAATCACAAATAAGTATGACATAATATCGGTTCTACCATGGGCATCTGTGCTGCGTATGCCTACATATTTGCATTGTTACTTACTGTTATTGTTACCCCTTCTTTGTTGTATAATGCACTACTTCCAGCCCTGTTTACTGTAGCTTTGTTTGCATGCATGTTCGCTTGGGGTCCCCTGGAACACTGCTTACACCTGCAATGCAGAGTTACAGTGCTTCTGTAGACTTCTAGTGACATCTGCATAGCGCATTTACACGTATGTCAACTTTACACATGACAGAACGTCACTGTCTGTCCTGTACGCATGTACGTTGCCTGTGACACATTGCACACGTCTTACCTGGCATTTACCCATGTGTGCAGTCATATATGTCAGTGCTATGAAACAGTAGCGGTACACCCACACATATACACCTTCAGTATGTTGTTCCCCGTTGGCCCTATGTGTTGGTACTCACCATGGCAATCACACTACTAGGGTAGCATGTGCAAAGGTAACCTGTGAATCGCCTCTATGGTCCAGTTGTGGTTTATGTGAGTCATGTGTCATTGTCACAGCTGCCACATGTATGCAGTCAGCCATCACCCTTGGCCAGGAACATACAACACATGTGTGGGATGCCACCACACAGCCAATCTGGGGACTGGTCTCTCTGAACCCAGTAATGCCATACCCTGTCAGGTGGCATGTCATATATACTACGTCCAGGACAAACGTCAACCCCAATCCCTGCTGCTACTATTGATAATACCCCTGAAGATGTTCCTGATAGTTTTCACCAGTTCTTTACTGAGACATTTCAGGCCCTAGCTAGCCATCTACCTCCTAGCTCCCCTGGTCCTGAAAGTAGCACCCCTAGAAAACTACTTGCGTCCAGCTGCCAACCAGTCGCCACTTCACTTCTCCGTACCTTGATTGTAACAGTGAAACCCACTACACTTTCTGCTGATCAACTCCCTGCCGAGTACCTATCAAAACCAGATGATGCTATTGTTTACCTCGTCTCAAAGGTAATCAAAGAAACCATGTTAGAATCTAACTTTCCCACCATCAGGAAAATGTCATATGTAATCCCACTTCACACAGGAGGCAGCTCTACTGAAG
The DNA here is from genome assembly GCF_019279795.1 of Protopterus annectens. Lineage (NCBI taxonomy): Eukaryota > Metazoa > Chordata > Ceratodontiformes > Protopteridae > Protopterus > Protopterus annectens. The sequence goes on along the minus strand of NC_056745.1, from coordinate 586,027,971 downwards.
TCTCCAATTATAGGCCAATAGCTATACTCTCTCCACTTGCAAAGATTATGGAAACTTTCGTCATAGACAAGTCATGCACCACCTAATCCAAACTCGCATTATGGCAGACACTCAGCATGGCTTACGTCCTCATCACAGCACTACGTCAGGCCTCCTAGCCTTTACTAACACCATAAGCCATACTTGCAACAATAATTATATATCCGCAGCCCTCTTTTTGGATATTTCAAAGGCATACGATATGGTTGATCACCAACTTGTACTCCACACCCTGCAAAGACTGTCTAGATACTGGAGCCTTCCAATGGTTTCAATCCTACCTGCATGGTCGACAGCAGGCTGGCCTCTGGCAGAACAAACTCTCTAACCTTTTACCTAACACCCTCAGAGTACCACAAGGCTCTATACTAGGGCCCTTGCTGTTCTCCATCTTCATTAACGACTGTTATACTGTCATCCCAAAAGTCAGCTGTATCCAATATGCTGAATACTCTACTCTGATCTGCTCAGCCACATCTCCAGTAGAGTTATGGTCAGCTACCCAGACCACCTTTAATACAATAGCAAACTGGCTTTCTGAACATCGTCTGATCCTAAATCCCAATCAAACTAAACTGCTGTTATTTCACCAACACGTAGGTCTACCACTTTCACCATTACCATAACATCAACTGATGGCACAATAATCTCCCCTGACCCATCTCCGAAACTATTAGGTGTCATCATAGACAATAATTTCAAATGTGACATACATGTTAACCAGATTATCAAAGCCATCAATAGAAAACTAGGGTCACTTTACAGAATTAAAGCCTTCCTAGCCCCTACAGCTAAAGGTGCCATAGCTCGCTCACACCTTGTTTCAACCCTTCTGTATGCATCCCCTCTACTCTCGAATATGAACAAGACTGTCTGTAACAAACACTCAATTTGCTACAACCACATTGCCAGGTTTGCCACTGGGCTGCCTTTTTGGACACATCATTGCATCAATCTAAATCAGCTTGGTTGGCTTGCAATACCCAGCCTAATACAGTTTAACCAACTGATTATGGCCTATAAAATCCTCTATAATCCAGACAATACTCCTGCACTTCAAATATTATCACCCCCTATAACAATCCTAGACCGCTTCGATCCTCTAACAAAGTACTACTTCAGACTAGCAAGTTTAATAACACAGCTGGTGATTCTCTCTTTGCAAACCCTGTAAGTAGATCCTGGAACTCACTTCCAGCTGATATTACCCTACTGTCCACCTTAGGTCAATTTAACAGTAGACTCAAACAACATTTGTCACTTAACTGGCTATGTCACTGTATCAAGCCTGGCTAACTCGGATGTGTAACTTCTGTGAACCACTTTACTGTGTAATTTTAATTTAATCCTGACTTGTGCTCAGGTCTAACATTAACCTGTGGAACATGTTTGACTTGCTTACTTATGTAATTTCTGTAAATAATCTGTTTGTAATATGTAATGCTAGTATTATGTAATGCTGTATCTGCTACCCTCGTAGCTTGTCTCCACGGGCCTTCCCTGGAAATGGACATGCATCCAGTCGGGCTATCCCAGTCAACAAATGTAGGATAAATAAATAAATCAATACAATATATTACAGTGACGACAATACCAGTCAGACATTGACACACACTGACAGCATGCTGAACACACTGGGGCATACGTGGGGACTCAGAATAGCAGCCTGCCTGGGCATCACACACCTCCGCAGCTGGCACACAGGCATATGTTCTGTCGGAACAGAGCACATGCCACACATGACACGCACATCCCCTGTGCCACACACTCACAGCCTGTAGGGCTACACAACACACCTGCTACAGACGTGTCAGGTACCTGTCTTGTGTGTTGCACTGGGGTCCCGCTCAACAGGCTGTATCTGGTGAAGGTCACAGTGATATGACTCAGGGGCACTATGGTCCACCACAGCACACATGCATGCAGGTCAGTCAGAGGCATGGACAGATATGACTCACTCATTGACCATGCCAGTGTGGCTGCCTGAGACATACCTCCCTGGACTACATGATAGGGAACATAGAATGGATCTCTCAGCATGTGGCACAGGCCAGTATGAGCCTGATGTTGGTTGCCAACATACCCTCACCAGGTATTCTACCACTATATGTGGGAAGGGTGTTGTATGTCTACATTATGCTCAGTCTCCACTGTCATTCATAGGGTATTCACTGGCTGTCAACGTGTGCTTACATGATAGGGAAGCCACAATGATGTGCACGGGTCATCTTGCACGTGACACCCATGGCCCGATGTATAATGGCAAAGCTCCTTGGTACACACATACTGCCTTATGCTGCAGGACATGGTTTACATAGCGACCTCCATGGGTATCACACAGGTTAGGACACTAACAGTGCTGCTACACAACAACAGCAGTGTACACCGGAAGTTGCATGCACTAGACACTGCCCTCAGCATGGTGAACTGCAATGTCTGTGCAGTACCAGATTCATGATTCATGGCTCACAGGTGTTACCCATCACTGACAGGTTATGCCCCATACCATGCCTGTCGTCCCCTACACATGTAACACACATGGATAGGGGGGTGGTATCCCAAGGTAACACAGATACACACACCTCCAGGTTGTTGGCACAGCACAAACCATCAGGGCCTACTCATGTGCAGCTGACAGTGTGTCAGACTGCCATCTGGTTCATAGTCTGGCACACACAACCCTCACATACACAGGAAGACCACCTATCCTCCATAACAACACCAGCAATATGACAGTCTCATGAACTGTGTTTATAAGGTTGTACTGCATCCAGCCAAACATTGTGTGTGAGCATTTCTGTAGCTACAACACACTAGTTGAAGAGTTCACAGCATGTGGTCACCAAATTGCAGTGGAATGACATGTTACCACTACCACAACAGGTGGGAACATGCAGCACATGTACATCGACTACATGTACACTATATGGCCCAGACCAGATGTGTATCCCCTGCTGTAGGTCTTTCACCATAGACACCCACACTGTATAGGGACATACCACATGCGGACCCTGCACAGTAAGACACAGTCATATTGGTATACATTGCAAATACCATTTATCCACACGAAGCATGTGTCAGACATGGTAACTACTGCAGGTCACAGGTATTTATGTGTATGTGTCACACACATACATCATGTGCAATGCCATTGCTGGTTTAGGCAATGGCATGCATTGTTATGTACAAACACCCACACAAGTTCATACTGTGTGACACAACCACAAGTGACAGTTGTGGGTTACCAAAACATACCTATCTGTACTCTGACAATGGTAATAGACACAGTAGCAGAGCACACTACTGGCATTACTAGCCAACTAGCCCTGTTTGGCTGTGCTGATAGTGTGGTGACATCCCCTGTGTTTACTGGGGGAGTATGCAGCATCTGGTGTATTGTAGTATTTGCCAAAAGGATATGTTCTCTCACACTTGCATTTACACACACCCTACTACCCCCACACACATGCACACTTGCCATTTGCAGGATTCATTCCCCTACCTAACTAGGTCATGACACATTAGCAAAGCGCACTATTCGGTTTACTAGATAGTTCCTCTTCTCTGGCTATACTTATAGGATGCTGACAACATCAGTATTTTGAAAGGGTAATGTGCATCAGGTAGTGTGATCTCCTGATTGCCAAAACTAACATGTTTTTCATACGGAAATGCACACACACGAACTCCCCACATCCAAACACACACACATGCCATTTATAGATTTCAAACTCTTATCTAACTACATTACGATACTCAGGAGAAACGCATTAGCAGAGTGTGCTATTCACATTACTGGGAGGCTTCCTTTCTCCTGCTGTACTTATAGGGTGCTGACATCATCTGTGTTTAGAAAGGGGAGTGTGCATCCTGTAGTGTGTTCTCCCAGTTGCCAAAAGGGGGATTTTCCTCACACAAATTTGCACACACACAGCAACCCCCCTCATCCAAACACACACACTTGCCATTTGCAGGATTCAAACCACTACCTAACTATGTTATGATACTCAAGACGGACGCATTAGCAGAGCACGCTATTCGCATTACTGGGAGGCTTCCCTTCACCTGCTGTACTTATAGGGTGCTGACATCATCTGTGTTTAGAAAGGGAAGTGTGCATCCTGTAGTGTGTTCTCCCAGTTGCCAAAAGGGACATTTCCCTCATACATATTTGCACACACACAGTAACCCCCCCCCATCCAAGCACACACACTTGCCGGATTCAAACTACTTAACTGTGTTATGACACTCGAGACGGACGCATTAGCAGAGTGCGCTATTCGCATTACTGGGAGGCTTTCCTTCTCCTGCTGTACTTATAGGGTGCTGACATCATCTGTGTTTAGAAAGGGGAGTGTGCATCCTGTAGTGTGTTCTCCCAGTTGCCAAAAGGGACATTTCCCTCTCACACACACAAACCCCACTCACACTGAGCATTTGCAGGATTCGAACCCCTACCTAACTATATTATGACACTTGAGGGAGACGCATTAGCAGAGCACACTATCCGAATTACTGGGCATCTGTTCTGCACCTGTAGTATTTCTAGGGTGTTGACATCTTTATTTCCATAGAGGTATGTAGATGTAGTACTACCTGTCAGGTGGGAGATAGCATATATATGCATTTGCAGCCACCTACGTCAGGGTCAGATATGCACATCGCACTGGCAGGTTATGTTCTATACCATGCTTTGGGACCACAGGACCTGTAGCACACAACACAACCAGTCCAGAACACCACACCCACATCCAGGACACACACTTAGCTTCCCTGGGAACAGTGCCAGGATATGCAGGTATTCACATACACCATTCCAGTTGTTAACATCAGGTACAGGCATATTGTGTTTGAGAACTACTCAGGCCTCTACCACTTTACCCTACCGCCACTACAATTTGTGGGTCCATGTGCTATGGCAGAACCACACACCACAGCCACATGGGTGAATACATATTGCACTTGTCCATCTGCAACGTGGGTACTCACTGTTCCACACCAGAGGTAGACCACCATTGTTGATATCTGACCATGACCACCTTTCCCTGGAGATCCATATCTCATCTCCACCCCCAGGCAAGGTTGTCACTGCACACAAACTGTGTTTAGCACAAGCAGACTCTACACTTGTGTAGACTGGGGTGGATGACTTCAGAGGACCCATGCTGGAGGACTATACTGGCCACTCAGCATAATCCTTGACACTTGCATCCTATGAGCATGTGTACAGTTTGCATTGGTCATGCTATCCCACATATACCCATGACTGCTCCACAACAAGACACCTGTCAGCTGTACACCGCCATATATACGCCGTTCAACAGACAGAGTGACCTAATACATTGCAGAGCTGTAGCCCACAGAGGGAGGACATCTGTGGACGGTTCCAGCACGGCACTTCATTCACACATACTCATTACAACACAGTCTTGACAGTGGAATCGTCCAGAGAATGCAGATAGGGCTCCCCTCAGTCTGTTATTGACGGACACCTACTGTCAGAGATCCTCGGCAACCCTCTCACAGCACACACCGACAACATGGCTGTGGCTTAGCACATTCAATCCCTGAGACCTCCACGGTGCCCCTGCTTGACAGAGGCACAGCTCACTAGCCTCACATGTTGCCTTCTGTGACCTACTTTACAGTGGCACGGTAGCCTACTATCCTGAGAATGCAGATGCCAAGCACACTCTGGCTGAGCTGTCATTCCCTGGGGCAAGAAGCCTAGTATTGACCTCTACAACCATATGTTCAATTGTCGGATGCACAATATTTGTTGTGCTGTTCTACTGTTTGCAGGTCTTTATTGCCATAGCATTCCCTGTTCCTATGACCAACTTGTGTATCTGTGGCAGATATTTGCATATGATGGCGATCCACTATATCACTTATGTCTCTGTGGTCATTTACTGTGTGCACTGGGCTGATTGCTGTGTTGTGGTTGGTTCCTGGACTGACACGCATAAATACCAGATATGTGTGGCCAACTGCTACACGGAGATATGGCCTAAGTGTGTGAGCATGCCCAGTTCAGCCTTTCCATGGCATGTTGTCTGACATATGCCTCATTTATCAAAGTGTGCGAGCATGCACAGTGTGAGCTTTCCATATGTTGCACTCTGAAGTCCAACACATATTTGGGTGTGTGTGACCTTCGACATTATCGCACGTTTATGATTGTGTGCTGGGTGTCATGTTGTGTACTAACTGGCCAACTGATTCGTGTCTGCCACAACAGGCATTATACTGTGCCTGCAGGAATTGCATGGGATACTTTGCAGACAGTTCTCAACATACTTTCATAATGACCTAACACTGTAGTACCGTATAGTGTACTGGTTCGGTACTTTCACTGTAGTGGACAGTATCCTGGGCTTTAGTCCTATCACTGCTTGACATCTTCATAGTGAGCACAACAGACTGTGTAGGGGCCAGTTGTGCACATATGACCATGTTGCAATATGTTCAGATATGGACTACCTACACCAGGCTCGTCCAACATTGCTAGTGTATTCCACAACATGGGTGGACATTGGCAAACACTATCGATGTTCCGTAGGCCATTTCTGATGGTAGTCACAGGGTGTGTTTGTCCTTCGACACACATTGTAACTGGAGTTTGCCATTACATATGTCATGGTTGGTATACTGTGCCTCTGTCTACCTCTGACATAACAGTGATACCCAGGGTAGCCTACCATCTCCCATACACTCATCAGGATGCCTCTTGAGGGGTGTCGATATGTGGCACTCTGGCTGACCTGTACCAGGAGTTTACTGAAGTGTGGGGTGCCTTCTGTGTTATGGATCATTCTGTACAGCTTGTCCTATGTATGTCAGTGCTGGGGTTCAGGTCTCTCATGTGCATAGCTCACTGCCATTCAGATTGTAGAAGGTGCAACATGTTCATTCATTCCAGGTTGGACATGGCTTCATACATCAGGCACAGCTTTCCTGTAGCTGGGAAGGATGGCGGTGTGTGGGGCTGCAGTTTGTTTACTCAGGCAACACATGGCATCTGTTCAGGCTTTTTGCTACCCCTGGTGGGGTACTGTTGTGGACTTTACAGTTGTTGGAGGTGTCTGCTGCGGTATATCCCACAGGGGCTATTGTAGTCAGTTGTGATGCTGATGGAGGATGGCTGCAGAGCCAGAGTGAGTTCCCCTTATCTACATCTGCCAGCCTTCATGTTTGGGTGGGTATATGGTACATGTTTCTGCGAACATTACAGATACATGTTTGTCCAGTGCAGGATATTTATCACCTTTTGTACCCAGGTCTCACATTACATGTTAGGTGCCTCATGGGTTAACACCTGTGTGGTAATTTGTGGGCACTTACTGTATATCCACGGTGGTTGTCTATACACAGTTCTGCAATTAGCTTGCTGACATGGCTATGGCTACAGTTGTCTGTTTGTAGGTGGCCCTTTTGTGGGTTGCTTGTGTCAGCTGGGGGTCGGATATGGTGGGCTGTTTGTACTCCTCTGCATACATGCTCAGTCACAGTCCTTCCATGTTGGCCTATACCTATGGGACATGTATACAGAACGGGGGTGGGGGCCAAGACCAGGCCTTGTGGGATGCCACTCATATCCGCTTTGTAGTCTGACATGGATGCGGCATGTCTGACCATGTCAGTTCTGTCCTTGGTCTGCTTTGCAACCCCTCTACTGACATAGGGGTGTATATTTAAGCTGGTGAACATATCCATACTGAACACGTACGGTATTGTCTAGAAGCATGTGCACGGTCCAGCTGCACTTTGTGGACCACATAGCCCTCATCAATGACATTAATGACTGCTTCAAATGGGTCAGACATGTTTAGGGGCCGGTTCTGCAGTTACAACAGCCACGGTGTGTAGGGTCCAGTATCAGTAGTCCACATTAGCCTTCTGTCTGCGGTACATACTGATCCTTTCCATAGCTGTGCAGAACAAGCTTGTCAGGATCCTGGGGTGGTAGTTTGGAGTATCCATTCAGGCAACACCTTTGTTGTGATGGACCACTGTTGTTGTACACTGCTCTTTGGGTACATATTCTGTGGTAAGGCTGACATTGGCCAGTAGTGTGATTTTGCATTCCATTACTCTTGGGGTCCATGTTGGCCTCAGCACAGGACACCATCACATACCTTTGCTGCTGTGTGTTCTGCTTTGCAGATGATGGCTGTTACCTCAGCATCTGCAATGTCAGGGGACCATCTGCTGGGATAGGTATTTTGCACTCGGGGGGGGGGGGTGTTTGCACTGCACCTGACAGGTTGTATGTTAGCAATATGTGTTTGTGTTTGGTATGTTGTTTGTAATATCTGTGTGATTCGTAGCATATCTGTGGATGCCCAACATGGTTCCTACCATCAGTTGGGTAAGCCTTGTGATTATCCTTAGTGTCCTGTACGTGTTGTATCTTCATAGGTTCATGGGTTCATAGTAGGCTAGACACCCTAGGCCATTAGTAAGCCTAGCTAGAGTGTGTGTGTCTTTCGCCACCCCTTGCTATGTTCAATTATGGCCATTTATGAGGTTCTTCACTGTGCCTTTGTCTGGTCGTGACACAGTGGGGACCCCCAGTATACATGTACAGTCATCCATCCACTTGGCAATATTCCTGTTGAGGGGTGTCAGTGAGGGCTCTGCCTACCATGGATTGGGATCCTGTTTCTGGGTGTGGGGAGCCTATGGGTTATGTATCTGTCCCTCCAGCACATCTTATTTCATTATGTGTTGAGGTTGACATCTGTGACTCTCACAGCTCCAATGGCTTTGATTTCCTTTGGTGTAGCATGTCCATTACTCCTGTGTTGGACATGGCCTGGTACAACAGACATACAATGCCTCTGTGTAGGCAGTGTGTGACTGCAGTCAGCTGGGGTGTCTACAGCCAGGCAGCATATGACATATATTTCACACCCTTTATCCTGTTGGTGGGGTAACTATGAGGTCTTCCGAACCGCTGCAGGTGTCACGTATGGTACATCCCATATGAGTCATTGTACTAGATTATGGGTCTGATAAGGGAACAGTGCAGCGGCACAGTGACCTCTGTTGATGTTGGTGTGAATCCTTTCATGATACGGTGTCCAGTATCAACAGTCTTCATTGCCACATTGGCATTGTGGCTGTTGCATGACAGATTAATGTCGACCTGTGTCCCTAGGTCCCTGATGACTCCTTGCATACATAATGGTTTGACACCTATGTAGTACTTTGTGTACCTTGTCTGGTATTTGGTGGGACATCCATATTGTCCAGTGTCTTCGGATGTCTGGGTGGGGTTCTTGTGTGTGAGAGTGTGGTCTGTTGCATGCTACAGACTATACAGCAGTTTTGACTACAGTTATGTGCACATGGGTGGTGTCCGCTGCTTTGTGCATTGTCAGTTACCTGGCTATATGGGTGTCTGTGCTGCATATGGATACTCCCCCTCCTTTGATGTCTTGGTGCAGGTGTTGGGGCCATAACACATGGTATGTGGTATAACCTAGTAGTGCTGGTGTGGTATCACTAGACCTGCAGCAGGCTTCTGTCACTGGACAGGCATCAATGTTCTCCATAATGGGAAGTGCCTCAGGGGCATGCATATTGCAGTTTACACATCTGGTATTGGTCAGCATTACCCTTATGTTTCCTACCACTTATGTTTTCTAGGGTGGTGGGTAGTCTTTTTGGCCTTGCCTACATACGGCTCTATGGAGGCGGCAAAGGCCTTTTCCAGTATCCAGACGCACACGGGTAACAGCTGACAGCCACCCCTGTAACAGCAGCATGGCTTGTCATGCTTGACATCTCAAGCAGACACAAATTACACCCTCTTGGACTGACAGCTGTAACTGTGCCAGCTGTTAAACATGAGCATTCTGTGTTTGTACTGTGGCATCATTCTTGGTGAGGGTTGGATGCTGCACACAGCCAGTGTCATCCCGCCCTAGGGTACATACTCGGAGGGACCATCCATGTCTCATTTGATGTTGACCAGGGAGGTACATCTCAGGTAATTCACACCAGCATGGACATTGAGTGCATCATATTTCTGCTTGCTTTGGGGTGACCTGCGTACTTGTGTTAAGTGGCATTTTGTGGCTACCTACAAGCAGCTTACTCTACCCTTTCCCTTGTTCAGTCTGGTGAGTGGGACAGCTGTGTTTCTGCCTATACAGACACCTATTACGACTGTATCAGGCATGTTGTTTCTCCTTCGGGCCTGTGACTGTTTGGCACACCAGCTTTATACTATTCATTGCATGTGCTATGTTTGAAGGTTGTGGTTGCTTGCGATCTACTTTGGAGGCGTCTGTTGGTGTGGTGTGTTTGTAATTAAGGCCTCCAGGAATATTTGTCTGTGTTTATGTGTTTGGTTTACAGTTGTGGTAGGTCTATGTGGGACTGGGTTTGTGGTGTATGTGGTTACCTTCTCCTCCTGACTAGTGTTGACAGTACTGAGTTGTTGGAGCTCAACCTCTGCTTTGGATACATGGATGCATCTATCGCATATGTTTGTATTTATTGGGGGGTGTTGTGGTTGTCTGTGTACTTGGTACTGGCGTCACATTGCCTCTGGATTCATAGGTTATACTTGTTGTGGCTGGACTTAGTGGATTGTATGTGTGGACATATGTTGTTGCCATACTACTGGTCAGTGATTACTTCCCTTTTATGTTTGCTCTATCATGTGGTATCTTCCTCATTCTCTTGCATGGTTTGGTAATGGCTGGAGGCCAGCATGCCAGATGCCTGCATGTATGGCATTGTGTGTTGTTGTTATTTGTGATTGCATACTCCAAGCATTCCTGGCTGTGCTCATGGAATGCCTGTATAACATGTTCTGTGGTGTGTCCCATATTCTGCACTTGCACAGGGCCTTTTGTGGATTCAACATCGGTTTTGAGGGCTGCAACCTATACTTTACACATGTTTTTCACTGTGGTATTCTGGCCAGGGACTGGGGTCAGGGTGTGTATATCCAGTGTGCTTACTCTATGGTCTGGTCTTACCAGTGAGGGGTACACTTCTCATCTTGCCATCCAGTACACATGTTGCTGATTATCACATCCAGTATGCTTACCCTCTTGTGGGAGTAGTACATTGTTCCTGGGCATTTTGGTTTATGGAATCTGGGTAATTTTCTCCTACTGTGTTGGTGCTAGTACAATGCTACCAGTGTATGTCTGGGTATTTTCAGTCGAGCAATATAATGTGGTTTGGGGGGCTTGATATATTTATGTATTCCGACATAGGCCAGGTGCTGTTCCTGGTATTAGGACAGTGGTCTGCAGCAGGCTATATACTGCGAGGCAGTTTTAGCCATTGGTATTTGACCATGGATATTCCATGCTGCTTCTTGTTGTGGTACCAACATGGGGGTGTGGTTATCCTTGCCATTTCTTGCTAGTCACCCTCCTTTTGTAGCTTGTTCCATGTTTTCCGGCTGTACAGCACAGTATGAGGTGTGACCTGGTAGTGTTAGGGTGCTGATGTGAGCCTTGCCCAGTTTTCTATTACAGGACTGGTACCTTCATTCTCCTTACTGTGTGCATTTACACTGCACACATCTTGCTGTTTGTACATCTGTCATGGGGTGGTATTACATCTAGGTTCCTATCCCTTGTAGAACCTATGAGGTTGGGTTTGTGTTTTGAGACTTACCTATTCAGGGCATGCTGTGGGTACTGACAGCCTTTGCCAGTATCCATGGGGCATGGCATGATAGGTGCATGCCACCCCTAGCAGGTGGTGCATCATGTCAAACTCCGCATATCTTCCCAGCCTGTAACACATTGGCTCCCCTATGACTGACTGCATTACTTCAGCCAATTATTGTACTTGATCTTCTTGTCTTCATAGTGTTGGATCATGCTTGATGAGGGTGAGATGTTAGGCAGGGTCTTCATGTTTGCATATACTAGATGGTGTTACATTGCTTAACACATGGCAATCATGCCTCAGGTGGTGCTGCAGGGCTGCCTCTGTTGGCTGCACATACTACACTCCCTGTACATGTTTGAGAGCAGGTTGTGTCATGTTAGGCATCCCTGTTACTATATGAGTGAGTCAGAGAGGGGTATCATTCCCAGGGTTCCTACTGAGCCAGTGTATGTGCTATGTGTTGCCTCTTTGCTAAGGCCAGGGCATACTGGGCACGCCTCCTTCTGCCTACTGGGGCAGGCTCAGGTTGTTCCTCCTCCGAGTCACGCTCTGCCTGTGATGGCCTTGGCAATGGTGGGGGGCTGTTTGGCCTGACCCTATGCTGGTCCTGCTGCAGCTGTTTTCGCAAGATCATATTATGTAGCATAGCACATACCATGACAATTTGGGTACATGTAGTTGGTGTGTACTGCAAGGCTCCACCAGATGTGTCCAGACACCGTAACCGTGACTTGAGCAGCCCAAACACACGCTCTATCACATTACATGTTTGTGCGTGTGCCTCATTATGGCGTTCCTGTTCAGGTGTGTGTGCGTTTCTGATGGGTGTCATCAGCCATGGCTCCAGTGCATAACCTGCATCCCCCACTAGGTGTCCGTGTGGGATGTCCCCATTGGCAAATGTCTGGTACAGCTGCGTCAAATGCCAGATGTGGGAATCATGATAACTCCCAGGGCAGCCAGCACACGCATTCATTATTATGCCCTGGGCATCACACATGACCTGGCAGTTGATGGAGGGGAAGCCCTTGCGGTTAATGTAGGCCCTACCCCACTCACTGGCTGGTGCTTTGATGCGTATGTGCGTGCAGTCTATAGCACCCAGTACCTCAGGGTACTCCGCTATTTGCTGGAAGAGACGCATATTGCTGGCCAAAACCTCACGGGCATTGGGGAAATATACATGATCACCGACATGTGCTGACATGGCATCCAGGAACTGGTGTAGTACCCTGGAGGCTGATGCCTGTGATATCCCCATCATATCGCCAGTTGGTCTCTGGAAGGTACCTGTTGCTAGTATTCTTAGGCCAACACATACCTTGGTTTCCACTGGGATGGGTTCCCCTCTGTTGGTTCTGTGTGTGAGGTGTGGCCTGCACAGCTCAACAATTTGCTGCAGGAGCTCTCTGTCCACTCTATAGCGCTCTACTATCTCCAGCTCATGTAACCCGTGGTAGGTGACCCTGGGCCTGTACACTCTTCTCCGTCTCCTCACTGTGGGTTGTCTGGCACCATCTGCATTGTCACCACCCTCAGCAAGTTGCCTATGTCTCATTATGACAGCTATGGCAGCCCCTAACATTTCTGCTCTGAGTGAAGCTTTTTCAGTTTTCACTTCTATTAGCTTACTCCTGTCTTGCAGTGTCTCTTAATGGAAACATCCTGCACTACTGTTTGCAGAGTTTTAAGTGCTGGGCTGGGCTACTATTCTGCCTGTGTAATTGCCTGCTTCTAATTGTTTTCACCTGCTAGCTTCAGCAGTTATCCCTGCTAGCTTCCTATTAATTCTGTTGCTTCCTTTTTCCTCTCTGTTTCCTCAGGGGGGAGCAACTTGCATACTATCTGAAACACGCTCACAGTGGCTTACACGCGCGCACATGTGCTTACATGGTTCAGAATCTACTTATTTGGGTTTAAACGCGCGTACACCCGCGCAGACACTGTTACACGTCTGCCAACAGCCTCCAACATACTCAGCCTGCCTTACATGCGTGCACACCCACGCAAACAGTGTTAAACATCTCCCAACACGCTCCCACATGCTCACACTGCCTTACACGTGCACACACTGTCCTACTTGCGCTTCATGGCGCACACACGTGCACATGCACGGCCAGTAAGAAACTTTGGTGTAGGTTACAGTGTACACCTTCCATTTCTTGACTTTCCATGACTTATCTAGTGGCACACCTCTTTCCATGATCTGTGCCTGTCATCTGTCATGTTACACTGGCCTCCAATGAACTGCATTTCTTTCTACCATTCCCCCCTGTGATGTCACCTATCTCCTACTCTATTCCTCCCCCTTTTGTATCTCTTACACTACTCAGACTGTGCTCATTTGGTATGTGACTGTGAGATTCAGTATCCGAACCCTCATTTACATGAGATTGCCTACTAATGCTTAATTACATGTCTTAGACTCAGCGTCCCCCCTTAGCAGCCACTACACGGTGGCCATTTTGGTTTTAGTCTGCTGGTCCCTGCATTGTCATTCCATGTATTGCATGAAACCCACATTTGTGGGTTTATAACCTTCTTTTTCATGGTTTTATACAGCGCAGCCCATTTGCGCGGGGCTGCGCTGGGTTTAAACATGGGCGATCGCCGAAAAAAAAATTATATTTTTAATATTTTTGCATCAGGTTATCTTGCCAATGGCCACATATTTGGCCATTGGCATGCTGCCTGAATCATATGCAACCTTTTTTTGGAGCTGACATCGCTCCGTTGTGGATTTTGCAGAAATGTACTCAGTTGTCAACTGAGTACATTTCTGCAGCTAAAACGTCTCCTACACGGACTGGTTTCTGCTTCGTGGATCGCTAATATACCTAATTTGCATACCTTTCGGATGCAAGTGAGGTATTTAGCATGTCCACGCCCAGTCCGTGTAAGAGACATTTTAGCTGGTCTCTTACATGGAGTTTAGGGCTGTTCCTGGATCGCGAGGCTTGCATGGAGTGTTGCACGTCTCTTACACTCCGTGCAAGCCTTCGTGAATCCTGCCCATTATTTTACAATTAGCTTACATGGATTTCAGTATATTTTTTATTTATTTATCTGTCCTGCCATTACTTTTACAAAAAAACTGTTTGACTAATACCATCTGTGATTTTATTTATTTTTAAAATTCAGAACATTAACTGTTTGGTGTGGTGCTATTATACAATTATAAAAAATTGTAAAAAACAAAATAGATATTAGCTTAACTAACACATTTATATTTACATTATTTATATTTGCTGTTGTCTGCCTGTTATTCTTGTGCATTATAACAGATATATTTTAGATGAAAAGAAAATACATGCATCTCAGTCTTGTGACTTTAAATCTTTACTGTTATTAACTATTTTCATTTGATTCTTATACACTAAAACTGTTGTGTACCTTTTGACTATGCTATTAGAATAGCAGTTATGTAGTCTAGTTTACTGTACTACTGATAAATGTTTACTGTTTTAACTAAAAGGAAGTGTTACACATTTGAGAATGATTTGTCCAGACATCAGATCCTACCATCCTACCATGTATATTTAACCATTTTCAAAACATAAACATATTATAAAATATATTTCTTTTGTACAAATCAGCTGTAGTTTTCTGTTCTTTTTAAGCTCAGCTATTATATGGAGGAAGTCAGTATTTTATTTTATTTATCCTGCAACTGCTGTTCAAGAGTTTCCTGTAATGTTGCATGGTCTAAAACTCATATGCACTTTTGAAAAGATGTATGTATAACTTGTCTAAGCTTCCTGAACTCATTGTGTCTGTCTTTTAGAAGTTTGCTATTTTGTTTTATAACAAAATGTACTAGAGGTTCGATCAGTAACTGATTTGTCTGACGTTGCAATTCTGAAATAAACCTTTTACATGTGGTGACAGAACATAACTGTCTAACATTTGAATATAATGTCAGCATATTAACTTTTTCTGGTTCTTTACCATTACAATGTTTGTCTGTACAGTCTAACCATTGAATAGTGGCATGCAGTATATTTTTATGACATTGTACACACAATAGACATTTTTTTATATCACACATGATTTTGTTTCAGATACCAGTCAGATAATGTAATCCATTTGCATAATGCCTTACTATTAACTTGCAATCCATTTGCATAATGCCTTACTATTAACTTGCCCTAATAAGGTTTTACATTTGCTAATATGCTGTATATACATTTCATTCTGTTATTATTATTATTATCTCTATGGCATTCATACTGTATGTAACACAGAAAATTTTCCTTACCAGTCAACAGAGAGGCAGATGACCATGCTGCTTTACTGTAGATGGTTGAAAAGTCTCTGCAGTCACTTGTGAAGTTGGTACAGCAAAACTGGCAGTTTCAGTCTTACAACTTTGTATTGTACCTTTTTTTGGAGAATTTATGGCACTGCTCACCTTCCTGCACTGCAGTCTCACTCCAGATTTAGACGTCTAATAAACTGTATTATTGCTGCAAACTGTAGAAAACTGTAGAAATCTGAAGTACTTCACATAAACGTTAGTTACTGTGCTTTTACAGGAGTGACCTTATACAAGGCATTACCCACTCACTCCCCTTGCTTTTCGATACAGGCTAGAAACGTTTGTTAGGGTCACCATTGAAAAATGTATTTTAATTTGCACTCTGCTTCTATGCTGTGCTGGAATTTGCTGGACTGGACTTAAAGTCTTCTTAAGACACACAGTCTTGCTGTGCTGTTTACTGCTGAATCAGAGAAACAAAGCTTTGCATGACTCCATCGGTAGTCTGTTTAAAGCACCAAGCCTTTCAAATTGCACACTGATAAAGAAATGTATTTTGCAGCTATAAGCACAGTTACAGATAACTTATTTTTATAACAATCTATTTACAAAGTTTTCCTTCATTACAGATTGAATGATGACTTCTACAAAATACCTCTCTCTGTCCCTCTCTCTCACATAACTGAACTACTGCAATTGATATATAGAGTTCTAGTCATGCACATAGATTTTATTTCCTCTTGGTATCTATTTTGGCCTTCTGTGGGAAGTCACATAATGTCTGTTTTTAGACTTTTCTATTGTCCTGTTAGCAGTTCTGCTGATGTGAAAATGCACAAATGCACGCAATCAGAATAACAGAAGTATGAAAGGAAACATCTATTCTGTTCTTATTAAAAAAAATCACGTATTGCTGAATTTGTAAAAAAGGATGTCTGTTAATCGATATTTGTTCTGCAAACATGAGAAAAGCATGTGATACTTGCTTTCCAATACTGCTTTGTTAGGCTTTTCTGATGCTATGAAGGGAAGCCTTATACATATAGTATGAATGCCCATTTTACTTTGCTTAACTCTATACATATATTCAAGCAAACTTTTTATTCTATGCTTTATCTTTCAGCATATTTACAGCAGAATTAATTTCAGCCTTATATTCATAATCTCTAACAGAGTCGCTCCTGATGATAGCACTTGGGTAGGTGTGGTGATATTCACAAGTCACCATATTAAGACATGCACTAAATGGCTATTCCTATGTGGCTGCAATCACAGGAGAATTCTGACAGTGTTTTTGCTTATGCACCATGCATGCGTATAGAGAAGCCAGTTTCCTTGGAGAAGCTGGGAGAGCTGTTTAAGATGGTACCCTCACCAAGTCTATAGTCTTGCTGGCAAACTGAAACATGCCTGCCAAAAATAAATGACAAACCTACATAAGCAGGATTGGTAGAAAGGGTCACCTGATATTGTTTTAAAGAGATGGGTTGTTATTGAGCCACTCTGCCAATCAAGATTCCTCCAAAATGAACATAATGCTTGAATACAAGGATACCTATATGTAGTATAATATTTCCTGTATTTTTTGTAAAAAAAAAAATCTCTAGAAATCATCTTTCCATTTAAGTTAAGGATTATTTCTAGAGAATAAATGAATAGTAGCGCTTTCGTGAAAAAATTGGGACCAAGAGAAAAAAAAGAAATACAGATGTTTATGTACAGTGCAAATCCACACATAGGCTACTTTCAAAACTCATTAGCTTTTGTTCAATAAATTCATGTTCAGTACTTCTGGTGCAAGTATTCTTGCAAAGTTTAGTTAGTAAAAGCAACAGTCCTTACAACAGGGACCGTTCTGTACCCCTTATCATTACAAGTAGGATAACACCTTCAGTCTCCTCTTAACACAGACAGATTAACACCAAACAGCTTATATTTACTTCTGGTCTTAGGGTCACTTTCCAGACTTCAGACATCAAATCTCCCCATGACTATACTTGTCACTCCCTCAGGACTCATCACTATAACCTTTCTAAGCACAGATATACTTCTTCAAGCTGTTTTCCCTCATAAAGCTTCAGAGAAGGCATATAAATTGCCATGGGAAATAATGCAGCAGACTCAACCAATCAATTAAAAAGTATAGCTTTAGTAAATGGAAGGAAAGTGTCGCTACAGACTCTTGTTGTATATACAAGTGAAACAATCTGTGTTACTTCCACAAAGAAAAAAACACAGCCTATCATATCAGCTTTGACAAAGTCCAAAGCTGCTGTCAACTATATTCAAGTTTGAGTGTATTACACTGCTTAACTACCTAAGCAGTTCATAAAATACCAAACAATCTATAATAACATGAAAAAAATAAATAAAATTAAACATCTGATTTCAAATAAATTAAACCTCAAAGGAAAAACTGAAAATTAACCACGTAACAACAAATAAGTGACAAGCAGCAATGCGATACAAAACATACATAACAGCATAAAAATGTGAAAGTCCCAATAAAATACATCCTTCTTTTACCTCGTATTCCATGAATCTACTCAATTCATTGACCCATCTTAGTTCAGTCCTTATTGCTATACATAGCTTAATTTAGGAAAACACTATCAAATAAACAGTGCAATATCATGAATCCTGAATACAAACAATTATTCCATGCTTTCATGATATAAATTATCTGGACCACCCCTGTTCATGCTCCACAAACCACAAAACATAACAATCTGATTCAGGCTGTCACTGAATCTCCACAAAAAAGCACCTAGCACATTGGGCAAACACACATGAAACTCAAACCTCAGTGAATCCATTGAATAAAAATCTTTCAGAAACACAAGAAAGAAAATGTATCTTCAACAGAATGGAATGGCAGCAATGGCAACCACCCTGGGGTGCTACAAACACATCCATGTGAACAGTCTGTTCAAACATTTGAAAATCTGATGCAAACCCAAAAATAAATAAACAGAACTGAACACCACCTATGGCCATTACAAGGAGCATACAATATCATACAGCGAAGGAATGTTTCTTGCTTCTTTCTGGATTCCTAGTGGAAGATACCCAAAATTACTGATTATTCTGAAATATCTTCTCTTTAGCTGCAGCAAACTCCCCAGAAACCCTTCTCCAAGAAAAAAAAATAAAGCAAAACAAAACAAAACAAATAAACTCCCTTTACATCAAGAGTCCAATAACAGTCACAGACCTCCTTTATATAACATTACATGGAATAATTGTTCACAGTTTCATAGTAAATAGGTAATTATTATGCTAGCTGCCTTGTGGGCTATTTTAAGCCTAACCACCAGTTTCCCTTGTTGTGCTCAACATAACCTATCCCATTTGGTTATAGATTACCCATCCCACTAGAATAACTGGGATCACACCATAGATAATATGAGTTGACCCATGCATTCGATAAAGCATTTAGGAACTGCCACTGTCCATCCATAGATCTAAGTTCTGCATGAAAATGGACAGGGATGAACATTTTATGTGGATGGGGAGTCTGTTCCACAGCAGTGGTGTCCTCTGTAAGATATAGCTGTCCTTCCAAACTATTGTGTTGATGTTACAGTAAAGGATCAGATCCCAAGCCAAGTAATTCTGATGCTGTTTGACTTGCAGATGCTCATTAAATCCATCAGTAATGGGGCACACCATGCTTTGTATGCCAGACACAGGTCACCTCTTAGCAGTCTGTTGGATACTAATGATAGTGACAGGGTTTTGAAACTGTACATCTAGGACATGTTGTTTAGGCCTTGTAACCTTTTATTTAGGTATCCAGTTGTTGCATACATCTGGATAGATACACGTCAAAGGGGGCATTACATTCAATGGATGGCCTAATGAGTGCTGAGTAAAGGGAGACAATAACATCCCTAGATCTAGACATAATCCCTGTGTTTATAAGCTATGCAATACAGAATAAGATTTTTACAACAATAAACAATTGTTTATCAAAAGTTATGTCATTATCCACATAAGTTTCCAACTCCTGAACAACTGGTTCAACTCTTACTGGAATATGTCAGTGTGGTAATTCCTGGGGTAAATGACTTCTCAAAGGATACAATAATGCATTTTTATCATTCAGTTTTAGCCTATGTTTTAGGTACCATTTATTTATTTAAGACAAGCCTTCCATCAGGATGGCTGTCATTTTGAGATTCTATGACTGCTCCTAACTTGTAGTCATCTGCAAACCTTAGTCAGACAGAGCCCTTTGGTACTGGCTTTAAATTGAGAAAACTAGATGCCAAGCAGA